>NC_056750.1:858977274-859029774 GCF_019279795.1 Protopterus annectens
TAATTGTTGTACAATATATTTATTTCTATTGCTTGTTAGCTTCACTTGTTAATTGGTGTACAGTATATTTATTTCTGTTGATTCTTAGCTTCAGTTGTTAATTGGTATACAGTATATTTATTTCTGTTGCTTGTTAGCTTCAGTTAATTGGTGTACAGTATATTTATTTCTATTGCTTGTTAGCTTCAGTTAATTGGTGTGCAGTATATTTATTTGTGTTGCTTGTTAGCTTCAGCTAATTGTTTTACAGTATATTTCTATTGCTTGTTAGGTTTAGTTGTTAATTGGTGTACACTATATTTCTATTGCTTGCTATCTTTAGTTAATTGGTGTACATTATATTTATTTCTATCACTTGCTAGCTTCAGTTGTTAATTGGTGTGCAGTATATTTATTTGTGTTGCTTCTTAGCTTCAGTTAACTTTTTTACAGTATGTTTATTTATATTGCTTGTTAGCTTCAGCTGTTATCGGTGTATACTATATTTATTTCTATAGCTTGTTAGCTTCGGTTGTTAATTCATGTATAGTATATTTCTTTCTATTGCTTGTTAGGTTCAGTTGTTAATTGTTGTACAGTATATTTGTATCGCTTGTTACCTTCGATTGTTATATGGTGTACAGTGCATTTATATCTATTGTTTTTTAGGTTCTGTTGTTAATTGCTGTCCAGTATATTTATCTCTATTGCTTGTTAGCTTCAGTTAATTGGTGTACAGTACATTTATTTCTATTGCTTGTTAGCTTCAGTTAATTGGTGTACAGTATATTTATTTGTGTTGCTTGTTAGCTTCAGCTAATTGTTTTACAGTATATTTCTATTGCTTGTTAGGTTCAGTTGTTAATTGTTGTACAGTATATTTGTATCGCTTGTTACCTTCGATTGTTATATGGTGTACAGTGCATTTATATCTATTGTTTTTTAGGTTCTGTTGTTAATTGCTGTCCAGTATATTTATCTCTATTGCTTGTTAGCTTCATTTATTAATTGGTATACAGTACATTTATTTATTTTGCTATTTAGATTCAGTTGTTAATCAGTGTATAGTATATTTATTTCTGTTGCTAGTTAGCTTCGTTTGTTAATTGGTGTACAGTATATTTATCTCTATTATTCATTAGCTTCAGTTATTAATTGGTGTACAGCATATTTATTTCTATTGCTTGTTAGCTTCAGTTGTTAATTGGTATACAGCATATTTATTTCTATTATAAAGCTAAATGGAGAATTCAGCAAAACAACAACAAAGCAACAAACAATAATCCACATGGGATCTTCACAATGCAGCCTTTATTCACCAAACTAGCAGCACTTTATTCAGTAAACACTTTTGTCTTACTAATGATTTCTTCAGACTTAGGTTCAGTTGTAAATTGCTGTACATTGTATTTATTTCCATTGCCTGTTAACTTCAGTTGTTAATTGGTGTACAGTATATTTAGTTATATTGCTTGTTAGCTTCAGTTGTTAATCGGTGTACAGTATATTTATTTCTATTCCTTGTTAACTTCACTTGTTAGTCTGTGTACAGTATATTTATTTCTGTCACTTGTTAGCTTCAGGTTTTAATTGGTGTACAGTATATTTATTACTATTGCTTGTTTGCTTCAGTTAATTGCTGTACAGTATATTTGTTTCTGTTGCTTGTTAGCTTCAGTTGTTAATTGGTGTACAGTACATTTATTTCTATTGCTTGTTCGGTTCAGTTGTTAATCAGTGTACAGTATATTTATTTCTATCACTTGTTATTTTTAGTTTGATTTACAGTATATTTCTATTGCTTGTTAGCTTCAGTTAATTGGTGTACAGTATATTTATTTCTATCGCTTGTTAGCTTCAGTTAATCGGTGTACGATATTTTTATTTCTGTTGCTTGTTACCTTCAGCTGTTAATTGGTGTGCAGTACATTTATTTCTATTGTTTTTTAGGTTCCGTTGTTATTTGCTGTACAGTATATTTATCTCTATTCCTTGTTAGCTTCAGTTGTTAATCGGTGTAGAGTATATTAATTTCCATTGCTTGTTAGCTTCAGTTGTTAATTGGTGTACAGTATATTTATTTCTATGGCTTGTTAGCTTCAGTTGTTAATTGGTGTACAGTATATTGATTTCTGCAATTGTTGGCTTCAGTTGTACAGTATATTTATTTTTGTTGCTTATTAGCTTCAGTTGTTAATCGGTGTACAGTATATTTATTGGTGTCACTTGGTAGCTTCAGTTGTTAATCGGTGTGCAGTATGTTTATTTCTGTCGCTTGTTAGCTTCAGTTGTTAATCGGTGTGCAGTATATTTATTTCTATTGTTTGTTAGCTTCAGTTGTTAATCAGTGTACAGTATATTCATTTCTGTTGCTTGTTAGCTTCAGTTGTTAATTTTTGTACAGTATGTTTATTTCTGTGCTTGCTAGCTTCCAGTTGTTAATTGGTGTACAGTATATTTATTTATGTTGCTTGCTTGCTTCAGTCAGTTGATGTACATTATATTTATTTATATCCCTTGTTAGCTACAGTTGTTAATTGGTGCACAGTATATTTCTATTGCTTGTTAGCTTCACTTGTTAATTGGGGTACAGTATATTTATTTCTATTGCTTGTTGTCCAGGTCCCCTTCAATAAACACATCACACCGAATGACATTTGATGACCTTTACTAAACTTCCATAACATAGCTTTGATAACCCACATTTATTAATCACAACTGAACACAGTATATTTGCTTTAATCACAGCATAAACATCCATGTAATATTAATCAGGACAGCGTGACCTACTCGTCCTGCCCTCGTAAGCAGCGTCCTTGCCTCTACTCACTTACTTTACTTCTGAAGCAGCATCCAAGACTCACTTCATACACCATTTACTGAATTACCTTCCACCAAATGAGCAGCATCCTTACCTCCACTTATTTAACATGCAGCCTCCAGCTGCTCACTTTCCTTTCCCAAACCCTTGAAATGAACATCCAAACACCAGAGGGGGGATCAGAAAAGGGCAGGCCTGCCCCTCTTCTCTGCCTACCCCATGTGACAAAATAGACATAATCCCTACTAATCCCCCACAAGAAAAGGGGAGGGAGGGTGGGTAGCAAGATCACGCCAAAATGTGATTACTTACCCAGCTACACTTGTCTACACTCCTTAAGCCCCTCCCCACCCTTACCTCATTTCCTCCCAAACATTCCTCCTTTCATTTAACCCTCTCCATTCCCAAACCCTCTAACTCCCACTAATATATTGATCTAACGCCCTCCTGATGATGCCCCAGGACAACTTGGTCTGTTACCAAACTTCATTTAGCTTCACTTGTTAATTGGTGTACAATGTATTTATTTCTGTCACTTGTTAGCTTCACTTGTCAGTTGGTCTACAGTATATTTATTTCTATTCCTTAGCTTCAGTTGTTAATTGGGGTACAGTATATTGATTTCTATTGCTTGTTAGCTTCAGTTGTTAATCAGTGTACAGTATACTTATTTATATTGCTTGTTAGTTTCAGTTGTTAATTGGTGTACAGTATATTTATTTCCATTGCTTGTTAGCTTCAGTTGTTAACTGGTGTGCAGTATATTTATTTCTACTGTGTGTTAGTTTCAGTTCTTAATCGGTGTATACTATATTTCTATTACTTGTTAGTTTAGTTATTAATTGGTGTACAATATATTTATTTCTATTCCTTGTTAGCTTCACTTTTTAACTGGTGCACAGTATATTTATTTCTATCACTTAACTTCAGTTGTTAATTGGTCCACAGTATATTTATTTATATTGCTTGTTAGCTTCAGTTGTTAATTGGTGCACAGTATATTTATTTCTATTGCTTCTTAACTTCAGTTGTTAATCGGAGCATAGTATATTTATTTATATTGCTTTTTAGCTTAAATTGTTATTTGGTGCACAGTATATTTATTTCTATTGCTTGTAAGCTTCAGTTTTTAATTGGTGTACAGTATATTTATTTCTATCACTTGTTAGCTGCAGTTGTTAGGTTACATTATATTTATTTTTATCACTTGTTAGCTTTAGTTGTTAATTGGTGTACAGTATATTTATCTCTTTGTTAGCTTCAGTTAGTAATTGGTCTACAGTACATTTATTTCTATTGCTTGTTGGGGTCAGTTGTTCATTGGTGAACAGTATATTTATTTATATTGCTTGTTAGCTTCAGCTTTTAATTGGTATACAGTGTATTTATTTCATTCCTTGTTAGCTTTATTTGTTTATTGGTTTACATTATATTTCTGTCGCTTCTTAGCTTCAGTTGTTAATTGGTGTGCAGTATATTTATTTCTATTGCTTGTTAGTTTCAGTTAATTGGGGTACAGTATATTTATTTCTTCTGCTTGTTAGCTTTGGTTGTTAATTGGTATAAAGTATATTTATCTCTATTGTTTGTTAGCTTCAGTTCGTTTATTTCTATTGCTTGTTAGGTTTAGTTAATTGGTGTACAGTGTATTTCTGTCACTTGTTTATTTCAGTTAGTAGGTGTACAGTGAATTTATTTCTATTGCTTCTTAGCTTCAGTTATTAATTGTTGTGCAGTCTATGTATCTCTTTTTTTTGTTAGCTTCAGTTATTAATTGGTGTACAATACATTTATTTCTATAGCTTGTTAGCTTCAGTTGTTAATTGGTGTACAGTACGTTTATCTCTATTGTTTATTAGTTCCACTTAATTAGTGTACAGTGTATTTATTTCTGTTGCTTGTTAACTTCAGTTATTAAATGGTGTACATAGGTTCATAGGTAGGTACTAGGCTATCGGCCCAAGGGCCTAGGTAAGCCTATCCAACAAGTTTCTCTGGCTTATGCCACCCAAGAAAGTTATTTTCCTGTGCCACTGTCGAGCGGAGACACAGAAGTGATCCCCAGGGTGTATTTCCTATTTCCCTTCCACTCATCAAGATTTTTCTTGGGGTGCTAATGAAGAACTTTGCTTGACATAGATGGGTAGCCTGTTCCAGAGTATGGAAAGTCTCTGGGACAGGAATCTATCCCTCCAGCATGTCCTGTTTATTGTGGTGACAAGGTTTAGGTCCCTAGAGTGTGTAGCTTGGAGGGATTGGGATTTCTTTAGGTGTAACATGTCCAACAGCTCTGGGTTTGACATAGCTTTATATGTTAGACAGAGATCACCTCGGAGTAGGCGATATGCTACGGAGTAAAGCTGGAGTTTTTTGAGGCAGTCAGTGTAGGGCATTTGTTTGAGGCCAGTAATCCTCTTTGTGAGGTACTTCTGTGGCCTTTCCAGCTGCTGCAGATGTCTTGTGAGGTACATTCCAAAAGGGGAGTTGTACTCTATAATGGGTCTAATGAGTGTCAAGTAGAGGGGAACAATGACCTCTTTTTTCCTGGATGAGAACCCTTTTATGATGAGGTATGCCACGTAGAAGAACTTCTTGACTACTGTGGCGATGTGACTATCAAAGGAGAGACTACTGTCCACCTGGGTCCCAAGGTCTCTTATCACACATTCGGTGTAAGTAGATTGCTGCCTATGTGGTAGTTCATGGGTACAGAGTTTTTACCAAAGGGGATGACACCACGTTTTGGCATTGAGCTTGAGGCCATGTCTCTGACACCAGGCATCTGTCTCAGCGAGGCCCTTCTATAGGATGTCCACATCATTTAGGGACTTGACTATGGCAAAAAAACAAAAGATGAGCCAGCAAACTGTGAGACAGTAAAATATATTTATTCAATGAAAAAAACAAACCGGTTTCGGCTGGTATACACCACAGCCGTCCTCAGTGTGACTGATATACATTGAAAGTAATCTTTTTATAAAAAGTAATTAAATTGAATCAAACCTGTGATTGGGTAATCAAAATTGTTCATTTAAACCAGGTGGGAATAAACCCCCCCAGTCTAACAGTCCACTTTTTTTCTTTAGAATCAAGAATGGAATGCCATCCTGCTTTATTGGATTTATTTCCTTTGATAATGTCAATGACAATAAAAATAAACTCAGCAGATGGATGTTTTATAGAGTGTTTGGATAGAGCACTACTTGTTTTTTTATTTCTCATATCACTAGTATGTTCAGAAATTCTCAGTCTGAATGGAGGTGAGGTTTGACCTATGTAAAAGGCACCACAGCTGCATGTAGCTAAATAAATCAGCCATTCACTGCTGCAATTGGCAAAGAAATTAGTGTTGTAGACTGTACCACAGTTCTTACTTGTGAATTGTTTAGACTTAAAAACCTTATTGCAATGGGTGCAATGACCACATGGGTAACAACCTGTGAGCACCTCCCCTGTTAGTGTAGTTTGTGCATCATAAGAAGAGACTCTAGAATGTGAATGTTTATAATGGTTGAAATATGAAGCTAAATTTCTGCCCTTACAAAATGAAAAGTAACATCTGTCTGGTAAAACATTATTAAGGTTGTGGTCACTTTGTAGGATATTCCAGTGTCTTTGTATACTGTTGATTAATAAATCAGAATTCCTACCATAAGTAGTCACTGACCTAATGGGTGATGTTCTCTGCTGCTCTTGTTATTTATAATTCAAAAGTTCTTCTCTGTTGAGTGTGTTGGCCCAATTGCTGTCCCTAAATCTATGAGTTAGATCCTGTCTGTATAGCTGAAAGGTGGAATCATGAGAACAAATGCATCTCATTCTAATGTACTGGGATTTGGGGATATTTCTTGTTATATGGGGTGGATGAAAGCTAAATGCATGGAGGAGGGTATTATATTGGGAATACTTCCAGAAAACTTCACTACATAATGTATGATCTAATTTCCTAGAAACAGTAACATCAAGAAACGTGATTGTGTTGAGATCAAAGTTAACCGTGAAGTGTAAACCCCATTTGTTTCCATTTAAATATTCGATGAATTCAAACAGATATTCTGTATCTGACCTCCATACCATCCAGCAATCATCCAAATAACGCCTCCATATGTCAATTTCTGTTAGATATAAATTATGACCTGCATCGTAAATGAGTAGTTCCTCAGCAAAGGCCATAAAGAGGTCAGCATAGATTGGGGCAAAGGATGCCCCCATAGCTGTGCCCTTAGTTTGCCAGTAACAGGTATCTTGACAGAAAAAGACATTATTGGTTAGCACATGCTCTGTCAGATCTAATAGAAATGAACTAAATGCTGGTTGATACAAATTTGATTTATTCAACCAGTAAGCAAGGGCCTGTAAACCAGCAGCATGAGGGATATTAGTATAGAGGGCACTAATATCTAGAGTACACATCAACCGTTCAGGTTCAAGTTGGGAATCTGAGATGATTTTGAGAAACTCAGTGGTATCTTGTATGTGTGACCTGACCCACCCCAATAAAGGTTTGAGTTGTTGGGTAAGAACTAGTGACAATGGTTCAGTAAAAGAGCCTCTTCCGGACACAGTTGGTCTACCTGGTGGATTGACAGGGTCCTTGTGTATTTTAGGCAAAAAATGAATGTATTGGCTCATAGGATCTTTAACAGTAAGATGTTGCATAACTTTATCATTAATGATGCCATTTTGCTTGGCTGACAAAAGGAATTCATCTATCTGTTTTTTAAACTTAAAGGTGGGATCCAAAGGCATCTCGAAATAGTACCGCCTATCATGAAGTTGTCTTTTGGCTTCAGCATCGTATTGGAGCCAATTCATTACCACTATGGCCCCACCCTTATCAGCAGACAGAATAACAATATCCTTATTGTTTTGTAATTCAGATAGTGCTTCCCTTTCGATCTTTGAGAGGTTGTTCCATTTGTAAGTCAACTCACCAGTATGATAATGTAAATCTTTGAGAACACTACTTTGAAATTGATGAACTATCGGATTCATGGGCGGCATATAACTGGATTTATGATAAGTAAAGTCCTGAAAATGCAACTTAAGGTTAATAAGTCTACAAAAAGCCATAACATCTTGTGCCAAAAAAGCTTCAGTAACCAAAAAGCCAGGAATAAAATTTAAACCTTTATTCAAAAGTTCAATTTGTGTGGTGGTCAAAATCACATCAGATATATTCAAAACATTGTCATTTGAAGTTATTTTTGAATTATCAATTTCAGTAGACCATTTATGTTGTTTATTTCTGGCATGTTTTCTGCCTGCTCTCTTGTATTTGGGCCTAAAGGGGCTGAACTATATGCCCTCTTCGGGGTTGGTGAGTCTGGTGTGTGCTGCATGTCTGTATCCATACATGAGGACAAGTCATCAGTAGATGACCCTGTGTCAATAGGTCACTTTTTCAAAATAGACCTTGGTCGTTTTCTTTTGGGAGTTCGAGTTTGAACTTGTTGAAATCTGACCTGTTTGCTGATACTGAAAGGGTTACCAAGCTGATAATCTGTTTGGTGCCTTTGACATTTTTTAATCGTCCTTGTTTTTAACTGTTCTTCAAGGCCAGAAAGGTCCTTGGCTAGTTTGTTAATATTGCTAATGAAAAAAGGCTGTCCCTCACATGTCTGTGCTTCAGTACATAATTTGGTAACTTCTACAATCTGTCAATCAATGACTCTATCATGAAATTTAGCCAGGGCTTCAATGAAGCCCATAGTGGCTTGTTGTTGGATGTCCACCCATTGTTTATTCAAGTCATCATCAGCCTCATTGACTAATGGTTGTGTTTTAATCCGTAATCCCCTTAGCCATATATGCTTTAAAAAGTTTTGAATGCCAGTCATGAGATCTGAGGGACCTCATACTCTTCTGTAGTTTATCAAAACATAAACCACAGCTTTATTCTGGGCCTAAAGTAACCCCGTTTTAAATATTGTCATTTGTAGTGCCCAGTCCAAAGACCCCCAAGTCTTCCCTTTCAGCTGACAAACCATTTAATATTTTGGATAGTTCCATTTTGAACCAAAGATTAAACGAAAGATGTCTGTTAATAATGGGTACCAACCATAAAAGTTGGTTTGAGAATCCTGGGACCCTTATTATGGATCCACTTGATAAAGCCTTCTAATATCCAGGTATACAAATTTTTGATGGCAATTTTAGCCCTTGCCATATATAATGGCAATGCTAAGCCGTATTGTTCCAATTAGTACCAAGTCCTTATATTTATAATAGAATGAACAATAGTAGCCCATGTACTGTTCTTGAGCCAAATGTTATGTGGCACACTTTATGATATTCAAGACAATGCTACGTCCATTCCAAGTCAAGCTGCCATACATATAGCTAGCCTCTGAATCATATAGTACAATGTTGGTCTAACTGTTAACCCAAAGTGCAGAAAAAATCTGTTCATCAGTATCAAAGATACCGTGAGCAATCAACCCTGGGGTCAAATGGGAATCAGAAGACAAACAGTGATAACACCCATCCCACACCTAGCATTCAATACTATAAAAAGAAAAATGAAACTATTTATGGTTTGGGGGACATCCAACAAAATATAAATATCCACTGCCAGTATCCGCTTAATTGAATATCAAAAATATGGTCTTGTCATCAAATGAAATCTTAGACGTGACCCCCATAGATTTAGTACTTGCCTGTATCTAAAGAAGGGGGGAAAAAGAGGCAGTCAATATACATATATGTACTATTATTATCACACTGACCTACTGTTATAAAAAAAGGATATTGTGTGTAATAAATAATCTAACACTTAAGTACCCTGATATATAAGGGGAAAAAGATTCACAGACCCCTAACCTGCTATCTATCTGCTATCTATTGAAATGGCTAACAAGATAGTCATCATATATATGTAAGCCCATAAAGTCAATACATTAGTTATAAACAATGTTAATATAGTGATATAGATATCAAATTCTGGACAAATATTATTTGAAAATGCTGCAATCATAACATGTATTTAGCGACATTAATTTCCGCCTTATTATATGTCCAAAAGATGAAAAACTAATAATACTTTAACAAGGAAGGTCCCAAATGGGTCAAACAGAATCTCGTGTTTCACAAAATGAACCTTCCAACAGATCCCTGGTATAATAAAGTTAGGAAATAAAACAGCCACACATATATATGACCAAGAAAAAGCTCCGTTCTTTAACCTAGTATTGGTCGCAATGTTAAAATGGTGACACAAAAAGCCAGAAAAACAGTTATAAAAAGAAAATTGTTGTAAACTCCTAATATATTTAACCAAAAATACACTTCGTTAATGCCCTTCAAAAATTATTAATTGCATTTATGTCTGCCCATAAAATATTGTATATCCTATGATCCAAAAGACCCGGAAAATGTTGGTAACCAAATGTTATATAAGTAAAAACACTTACTACATGACATATGATTCCATAATGATAATTTGCCTGTTATTAGTGTCCAAAAGCCTGAAGAAACAGGCTATACTTGAACATGAAAAGTCCCAACGTCACTCGGACCCTTGTGTCTCACGACAAATCATTCCAAACAAATCCCTTAGTCCAGATGTAATGAAGATAATCGGCCACACAAATGAGATCTTTAATCTCTTAGAAAAGCCCCCATTACCAATGGCAGCTCTGTTCCAGTTTCAACAGCAGGTCACGAAAAAATGGCAGCCAGGATGCAAAAACTCAGTCAAAAACCAATATACACCAGAAAAACATAAAGTCATCCAAAAGTTCGTGAGATGGTACAAAGCAGAACCACAAGTGCCCGTTTTTGTCCTGAAAGTAATCAGCCCAAAAAATAGTAAAAAATAGTAGTAAAAAACGACATTAGGAACACACAAAGTAAATTGAAAAAACGTCCCTAGATGGTCCGATTTTGATAAATAAAATCATGTTAAATGTAGACAAAACCCAAAAGGCTTATTATTTACCCAAAGTCAGAAAACGCCCAAAATTATAGAAGCCAACATAGTGATGATAATGGCCCTTGAAGACTCGTCTGGACTTGATTTCTCCTTTGTTGCTGAACTGCCTTGCATCAGATGCGGTCGTTCTGATAAATAAACGAAGTTTGCAATGAATCACTAAAATCCCATTAATGTAGCCAAGTTGTAGGAAAAAATAAATCCACTTCCCAAACAGCAAGTTTGGGTTCGTTTGAAGTGAGCTGCAGATAAGACATGCAGCTCAGACCAGTCTCACAGACACCCAGCAAGGGATGAAAAAAATCTGTGTTGCATCACAAAAAGGTCCCCCTGAATGAAAGGCAATTGCACGGCTCTTGTTGTGTCTTTCGGCTTTTCCCGGTTAGGGGTCGCCACAGCGGAACTCTGGTCCTCTAATGATTGGCAGTAGATTTTTACGTGCCAAGCTGCCAGCCCTGACGCACAACCTTCAATGAAGGTATGCCCATTCACGCATGTCTCCACACAGAAGGCGCTCTAGCTGCGAATCGAACAGGACAGCGTCTTACTGTGAGGCGCAATTGCATGGCTCTAATACAGTAAATTCCAAAAAAACAAAAGATGAACCAGCAAACTGTGAGACAGTAAAATATATTTATTCAATGAAAAAACAAACCGGTTCGGCTGGTATACACCACAGCCTTCCTCAGTGTAACTGATATACATTGAAAGTAATCTTTTTATAAAAAGTAATTAAATTGAATCAAACCTGTGATTGGGTAATCAAAATTGTTCATTTAAACCAGGTGGGAATAAACCCCCCAGTTTAACAATCCACTTTTTTTCTTTAGAATCAAGAATGGAATGCCATCCTGCTTTCTTGGATTTATTTCCTTTGATAATGTCAATGACAATAAAAATAAACTCAGCAGATGGATGTTTTATAGAGTGTTTCGATAGAGCACTACTTGTTTTTTTATTTATTTACTAACTCTATAACCATAAATTTGAATTTATGCTCCAACCCATTATTTTAAA
The DNA here is from genome assembly GCF_019279795.1 of Protopterus annectens. NCBI lineage: Eukaryota > Metazoa > Chordata > Ceratodontiformes > Protopteridae > Protopterus > Protopterus annectens. The sequence continues at coordinate 858,989,025 of NC_056750.1, forward strand.
CATGTTGTGCTAATGCAGTTGTCTCATCTTCTCGATTGATGGCATAAATATGTTCCCTGACTCTTTCTCTCAAGGTCCTATTTGTCTTGCCTGTATAGAAGCTGCTGCATTTTATACAGTTCGCTAATATCTCTAGCAGCTTCTATACAGGCAAGACAAATAGGACCTTGAGAGAAAGAGTCAAGGAACATATTTATGCCATCAATCAAGAAGATGAGACAAATGCATTAGCACAACATGTTTTAAATAATGCGTTGGAGCATAAATTAAAATTTATGGTTATAGAGTTAGTTGGAAGGAATAATAGGTTAGGGAATGTTAAGAATTATACGGCGAAAGAGGAAACTAGATGGATTATTAGAATGCAATCTGACAATGGGAAAGGTCTGAATGATAGGGTATCTATTAAACCTTTTCTTAGAGATAGACCCCTGAAATACTAATATATATTTTTGAAAATTCATGTTATTCAAGTAGAATATATGTGTATAATGAGTATGATTTTAATATTTGAAGGTTATAATAATGAATCCAGTTTATGCAAAAGGAATAGAAGTTAGTTTAAAGGTATTAACATGCTATTGATGTGAAGTATTTATTTTTATATTTGATAGATTATATATAAAAGTTTTTACAACTGCAAGTTAATATGTTTTTATACAAAATTATAAGTCCTAAGGGCTTATTCGATAAAAATGCTTTTATTGCCATCTAATGGTGGATGGAGGTTTTAAAAAAATTGATTGTTAATGGAATTAAGTTTTGGCACCTTTTTGGCTATTTAAATGGTTGACAAAAGTTAATAGATATATGTCCAAAGAAGGGTATGGTGTATACCCGAAAGTGCTTACAACAATCTCTAACATTTATCTGTACTGTTGGAATAAAAGGAATAACGTTTTACAAAGCTATGGTGGTTCTTGATGGTTTGTTAAAGGAGATTTTTATCGTAAGATATTCATCCAGGCACCTTTATCCTGAAGCTGCTTTTGTGATTTAATTATGTTCAGAAATTCTTAGTCTGAATGGACGTGAGGTTTGACCTATGTAAAAGGCACCACAGCTGCATGTAGCTAAATAAATCAGCCATTTGCTACTGCAATTGACAAAGAAATTAGTGTCGTAGACAGTACCACAGTTCTTACTTGTGAATTGTTTAGACTTAAAAACCTTATTGCAATGGGTGCAATGACCACATGGGTGACAACCTGTGAGCACCTCCCCTGTTAGTGTAGTTTGTACATCATAAGAAGAGACTCTAGAATGTGAATTTTTATAATGGTTGAAATATGAAGGTAAAGACTTGACTATGGCTCCTAGTTTGTAGTCATCTGCGAACTTCGTTAGCCAGAGGCCTTCTGTGTTAGCCTGTACTTCAGAGAAGCAGATACCAAACAGGAGAAGTCTCAGGACGGAACCCTGTGGTACTCCATTTGTCACTGCTTTGAGGTCAGATTTGGAGTCTGCAACTTTTACAGTGTGGGTTCTGTCAGTGAGCCAGTTGGCAACTCATCTTGTGATGTAGGGATTTATACCTAGTTTAGTGAGTTTAGCTATAATTCCAGAATGGGGGAATGGTGTTGAAAGCCTTGGCGAGGTCAAGATAGGCTGTGTGAATTACCTTACCCTCATCTACGGCTTTGGTGACTGTCTCAAAGAAGTCAATCAGGTTCAGGAGGCATGATCTGCCTTTCACAAACCTGAACTGGGTGGGATCCAGAGTTTTGAGGTTACCAATGTCTTTGTTTATGAGTTCCATGATGATACGTTCCATGGCCTTGCAGACCAGGCTCGTCAGGCTAATAGGTCAATTGTTCCTGGGATCAGTGGTGATTCCCTCTTTGTGGAGTGGGATAACTGTTGCTGTGCGCCATTCAGTGGGCAGAAAGCCTGATGCGAGACTATTATTGAACATGGTGCTTAAGTGGGGAGCCAGTTTGTTCTGAAGTGCATGTAAAACGCAGCCTGGGATGTTGTCCGGTCCCATGGATTCTGCTGTTGGCTTTAGAGAGTGCAGCTTTTACCTGCGTAGTTGTGATTACAGGGACTGTGCATTTTTCCTGTATAGATATGTGCCCTTTAGGGGTGAGAGGGGGTAAAATTACTGAACCTATCTGCCAGGATGTTGGCAATATCAGTTGGTTCTGTAATTTTCATGCCGTTGTGCTGTAACTCGGAGCAGATCTAGATGTTGCCATCGAGATTCTTGACATATCTATAGAATGCTTTGTGGTTGTCCTTAGAATTAGTGGCAATTTTGTTTTCATAGCTAGCTTTGGAGGATCTTATAAGGGATATCAGCTTCTTACTGAGGCTGACCAGGGAGCCCATCCACTCATGGGATTTTACTCTCTTTTGCAACAGTTTCTTCCTTCTGTTGTACAGTTTGTTTATGACAGGGGACCACCACATTGGCTTCCTTTTTTGGAGGATAGCATCTTGGTTCTGTTTGGGATAGCACGATCCATGCACTAGTGCATTTGTGTAGGATTCAGCAGTTGTAACTGTATTGTCCATCTGCATGGGTGTCATGAAGTTTACCACTTCTGTCTTAAGAAGCATGAAGTTGGCTTTGGAGAAATTGTTTACTGTGGTTTCCTTAATGGGGTGGTGGGGGCAGGATGTGGATATCAAGGGTGATTAGCTTATGGTTGGATCGGACCAACGAGGAGTTGACTTCAGGTGTGGAACACCGGTCACTCATGTTGGTAATGACTAGGTCTAGGATATTGTTGCCCCTGATGGAGGTGTGGATAAGTTGATCCAGGGCATTGGAGTTTATGAATTCCCAAAAGCATTGAGCTAAGGAGTTGGTACACGAGTAGTTTTCCCAGTTAATAGTGGGGTAGTTGAAGTCACCCAGTATTAGGGTGTTTGGTTGAACCCTAATATTTTCCAGTACATCAAGAAAAGAGGAGTGGGAATCCTGGGGCATGGTGGGCGCTCTGTAGCAAGCTACAATTTGAATTGCAGTTTTGCCCAGAGTTAGTTGCACTTGGATAACCTCAGATGCATTATTCTGAGCAACTAGCCTGGAGGTCTGGATATCCTTAATGAATATGGACACACCTCCGCCTTTGGTGTTTCGGTCCAGGTTACATGTTCAAAAAGTGTGGTATGAGTTATAGCCTGGTAGTGCAGGGGTGAACTCTGGAGCCTTGAACCAGGTCTCAGTCACTGCACAGATATCGATGTTCTCCATTTTAAGAAGTGCCTTGAGTGAGTGCATTTTGAGATTTAGACATCTAGCATTGAGTAACATTACCCTCAGTTTTTGCTTGCCTGTTCCTGTTACAGTGGTGAATTTGTTATTTAAACCTTGCCTAACAAAGGCACTATAGGGGCAGCAAGAGCCTTAGCCAGTATCCGGAATCCCAGGGGTGATAGGTGCAGGCCATCTGTGGCAAAGCATTGTCATCCCAAGCAGACATATACTGGATCCCCTTAGAATGACACCAGAATCTTAGCGAATTGTTGAAGTCAATCATTTTGTCCTTGCACTGCAGTATCATTCTGGGCGATGGCAGAATGCTACTCAGGGCTAGGGTCATACCTGCCTGGGCTACAAGATTGGAGAGCTCTTCCATGTGTCTTTTCATGTAGTCCAGGGAGGTACATTTCAGGTCATTCACACCAACATGGACAATGACAGAGTCATATTTGTACTTGTTGTGGAGTAACCTAAGTGCGTGGATTATGTGGCAGATCCTGGCACCCGACAGGCAGCTGACAGTAACCTTCTCCTTGTTTAGCCTGGTGAGTGGGACATCAGTGTGCCTGACTATAGAGTCACCTATGACTAGTGTGTTGGGTACATTGGTTTGCCTTATTGGCTGTGGTTGAGTGGCACACTGAGTCTGTGGGCTGTATGTCATTTGGGTTGTGTTGGGGGATGGAAGTTGCTTGTGTTTCTGCTTTGGAGGTCTCTGTTGCTTAGACAAATTATTATTGAGAGCCTCTGCAAATGTTTTTGTGTTACTATGTGTGGATTTTGGTGGTGTAGATTTAGTGAGACTATGTGATGAGTGTGGTGTGGTGCAAATGTTTACCTTCTCCTCATGACTGTCAAGTTCAGTCTTGTTTGGAGAGAGCTTTATCTCCAGTTTGGCTAGATAAGTGCATCTCTCACAGGTTGTAGTGTTGGGTGGTAGGAGGAGAGGGTTGTCTGTGTACATGAGGCAATATTGCCTCAAGATGCCCAGATTCATCAGATAGACAGGAGAGAACACTGGGAGAGGACCCTTGGACATGCCTGAATAAAAAACTATTTTCCTCTAGATAAGTGAGGAAAGTGAGTACAAGAGCTGTTTTTCTCTAAGCAAGTGAGGAAAGTATGTACAAAAACTGTTTTCCTCTAGGTAATGAGGAAGGTTGAGTGCTTCAGTAATTAGTAGCTTATTTAGTGCTTACAAGTTCTGAACAAGTGCTGAGCATGAATAAGCACATTTAAGTGCTAAAACTAAGAATCTATATCTGCACTAGACGAGTTACAGGACAGAAACAAGTGGAAATGCAGACTTTCAAATCAGAAAGTTGAGAGAGATGGAAAAGATTGCCCAAACAGCCAATAATTACAATTTCTGGGCCAGAACCCCTCCTTATGTGGTAGACAGGTTACCTAGTGCTTACCACTCCCACTGATAAGCTAGAAGGCTTCCCTCCAACACAGAAAAGCTTGGGGGGCTCAGAAGCTGACATACAGTCCTGGATACTGCAAATCTGTATCTGGAACACTAGTTACAGGAAAGGCAGGAAACAGGCTTACTGTTTTTTTTACAGAAAAGTAGCAAAAACAGTAGTAAAAACAATTCATATGCAGTGCAAGCTAGAGCACTTGAGTATGTAGCAATATTAGACCAAACACAGTTTAAAAAATGCAATTAAATTAAAAAGGACTAAAAGCAAGTGCAGAAAGAGTTTATTCGGTAGAATGTGGTAAAGAGATGGGACTGGGGGAGTGTCCCAGATCAAATCTACAGTGGGGCGGGCACTGCAAAAGCCACCAAATTTAAACTACAAGCCAAAAAGAGGGAAGGTGAGTGGGACAAAACAGTTTCAACAGAGATCTAAGCAACAACTAACAGTACAAACTCTAAAACCAAAAAAATATACTCAGCTCTGTAGATCTGCAGATAGATTGGAAAGCAGTCTCTCAGAACAGGGAGACAACAGTTTCAACAGAGATCTAAGCAACAATTAAACTCTAAAACCAAAAAATCTATACTCAGTTCATTTACATGATATACTCAGCTCACTTACATTTACATGTACAGTACATGTATTTCTATGTCTTGTTAGCTTCAGTTATTAATTGGTGTACAGTATATTTATTGCTTGTTAGCTTCAGCTGTTAATAGGTGTACAGTATATTTATATTGCTTAGCTTTGGTTGTTAATTGATGTGCAGTCTATTTATCTCTACTGTTTGCTAGCTTCAGTTATTAATTGGTGTACAGTACATTTATTTCTATTGCTTTTTAGGTTCAGTTGTTAATTGGTATATGATACATTTATTTCTTTTGCTTGTTAGGTTCAGTTGTTAATTGGTGGACAGTATATTTCTACTGCTTGTTAGCTTTAGTTATTAATTGCTGTACAGTATATTTTTTCTGTTGCTTGTTAGCTTCAGTTGTTAATTGGTGTGCAGTACATTTATATTGCTCTTTAGGTTCCGTTGTTAATTAGTGTAGAGTATATTTATTTCTATTGCTTGTTAGTGTCACTTGTTAATTGATGTACAGTATATTTATTTCTATCACTTGTTAGCTTCAGTTATTAATTGAGGTACGGTATATTTCTGTTGCTTGTTACCTTTGGTCGTTAAATGGTGTACAGTATATTTATCTCTATTCCTTTTTAGCTTCAGTTGTTAATCGGTGTATAGTATATTTCTGTTGCTTGTTAGCTTCAGTTGTTAATTGGTGTACAGTATATTTATTTCTATCGCTTGTTAGCTTCAGTTAATTGGTGTGCAGTATATTTATCTCTATTGCTTGTTAGCTTCTGTTGTTAATTGGTGTGCAGTAGATTTATTTCTATTGCATGTTAGCTTAAGTTGCTAATTGGTGTACAGTATATTTATTTCTCTCACTTATTGGCTTCAGTTGTTAATTGGTGTACAGTACATTTATTTCTATTTCTTAGTTTTGGTTGTTAATTGGGGTACAGTACATTTATCTCTATTGTTTTTTAGCTTCAGTTATTAATTGGTGTACAGTACATTTATTGCTAGTGCTTATTAGGTTCAATTGTTAATTGGTGTACATTGTATTTATTTCTGTCGCTTGTCAACATCAGTTAATTGGTATACTGTATATTTATTTCTATTGCATGTTAGCTTTAATTGTTAATTGGTGTGCAGTATATTTATTTCTTCTGCTTGTTAGTTTTAGTTGTTAATTACAGTATATTTATTTCTATTGCTTGTTAGTGTCACTTGTTAATTGGCGTACAGTATATTTCTATCACTTGTTAGCTTCAGTTGTTAATTGATGTACGGTATATCATTTCTATTGCTTCTTATCTTTGGTTGTTAAATGGTGTACAGTATATTTATCTCTATTCCTTATTAGCTTCAGTTGTTACTTGGTGTACAGTATATTTATTTCAATTGCTTGTTTGGTTCAGTTGTTAATTGATGTGCAGTATATCTATTTGTGTCGCTTGTTACCTTCAATTGTTAACTGGTGTACAGAATGCCTTTTTATATTGCTTGTTAGCTTCAGTTTTTAATTGTCTACAGGGTATTTATTTCTATTTCTTGTTAGCTTCAGTTGTTAATTGGTGTACAGTATATTTATTTTTTCTGCTTGTTAGCTTCAGTTAATTAGTGTAGAGTATATTTATTTCCATTGCTTGTTAGTGTCACTTGTTAATTGGTGTACAGTATATTTATTTTTTCTGCTTGTTAGCTTCAGTTAATTAGTGTAGAGTATATTTATTTCTATTGCTTGTTAGTGTCACTTGTTAATTGGTGTACAGTATATTTACTTTTATCACTTCTTAGCTTCAGTTGTTAATTAATATACGGTATATCATTTCTATTGCTTGTTACCTTTGTTTGTTAAATGGTGTACAGTATATTTATCTCTATTCCTTATTAGCTTTAGTTGTTAATTGGTGTACTGTATATTTATTGCTGTCACTTGTTAGCTTCAGTCATTAATTGCTGTACAGTATTTTTATTTATATTGCTTGTTTTTTTAATTGGTGTATAGTAGTGTAGTATATTTTTTCTGTTGCTTGTTAGCTTTGGTTGTTAATTGTTGTACAATATATTTTTTCTATCACTTGTTAGCTTCAGTTGTTAGTGTGCAGTATATTCATTTCTATTGCTTGTTAGCTTCAATTGTTAATTGCTGTACAGTATATTTATGTTGCTTGTTAGCTTCAATTTTTAATTGGTGTACTGTATATTTATTTCTTTTGCTTGTTAGCGAGGAGAGCCTGTTGAGCAGATGCAAAGAGTACTTTGAGGGGCTGATGAATGAAGAGAATGAGAGGGAGAGAAGGTTGGATGATGTGCGGATAGTGAATCATGCACTGCAGTGGATTAGCAAGGAGGAAGTAAGGATAGCTATGAAGAGGATGAAGAATGGAAAGGCTGTTGGTCCAGATGACATACCTGTGGAAGCATGGAGGTGTTTAGGTAAAATGGCAGTGGAGTTTTTAACTAGGTTGTTTAATGAAATCCTGGAAAGTGAGAGGATGCCTGAGGAATGAAGAAAAAGTATTTTGATGCTGATTTTTAAGAATAAGGGTGATGTTCATAGCTATAGTAACTACAGAGGGATTACATTTACACATGAAGTTATGGGAAAGAGTAGTGGAAGTTAGGTTAAGTAGGGAGGTGATGATTAGTGATCAGCAGTATGGTTTCATGCTGGGAAAGAGCACTACAGATGCGATGATTGCTCTGAGAGTGTTGATGGAGAAGTACAGAGAAGGTCAGAAGGAGTTGCATTGTGTCTTTGTGGACTTAGAGAAAGCATATGACAGGGTGCCCAGAGAGGAGTTGTGGTATTGTATGAGGAAGTCGGGAGTGTCAGAGAAGTATGTAAGAGTGGTACAGGATATGTATGAGGGTAGTGTGACAGCGGTGAGGTCTGTGGTGGGAGTGACAAATGTGTTTACGGTGGAGGTGGGATTACATCAAGGATCAGCTCTGAGCCCTTTCTTATTTGCAATGGTGATGGACAGGCTGACAAACAAGATCAGAAAGAAATCCCTGTGGACTATGATGTTTGCAGATGACATTGTGATCTTTAGTGAGAGTAGGGAACAGGTGGAGGAGACCCTGGAGAGGGGGAGATATGCTCTAAAGAAAAGAGGAATGAAGGTCAGCAGGACTAAGAAAGAGTATATGTGTGCGAATGAGAGGGAGGATAGAGGAATGGTGAGGATGTAGGGAGTAGAGGTGGTGAAGGTGGATGAGTTCAAGTACTTGGGATCAATAGTTCAGAGTAATGGGGAGTGTGGAAGAGAGGTGAAGAAGGGAGTAAAGGCAGGATGGAGTTGGTGGACAAGAGTGCCTGGAGTGATTTGTGACAGATGAGTACCAGTAAGAGTGAAAGGGAAGTTCTACAAGAGGGTAGTGAGACCAGCTATGTTATAGGGGTTGGAGACAGTGGCATTGACAAAAAGGCAGGAGTTTGAGCTGGATGTGGCAGAGTTAAATATGTTACGATTTGCACTGGGTGTGACAAGGGTGGACAGGATTAGGGATAAGTATATTAGTGGGTCAGCCCAGGTTGGAAGGTTTGGAGACAAAGCCAGAGAGGCAAGATTACATTACAGTATTTTTATCTCTATTGATTGTTAGTTTCAGTTGTTAATTGCTGTGCAGTATATTTATTTCTGTTGTTTAGCTTCAATTGTTAACTAGTGTGCAGAATGCTTATTTATATTGCTTCTTAGCTTCAGTTTTTAATTGTGTACAGGGTATTTATTTCTATTTTTTGTTAGCTTTACTTGTTAATTGTTGTACAGTATATTTATTTATATTACTTGTTAGCTTCAGTTGTTAATTGGTGTACAGTATATTTATTTGTGTAAAAGTAAAAACAAAAGTATGGGAGCAGACCTATGCAGAAAAACATTACACATAAATGAAGTCCATTCCAATAGGCAAAAATTCACTTCCACGAAAGTCCATAAAAAGTCAATAAAGCTTTTATTCCGTATACACAGCAGGTAAGCACTTTCGCCAACAGGCTTTTCCAAACCATTAACAAAAATCACAGAGAACACTAAACCTTATATAGTTCATCAATTAAATATGTAAATAGATGATGACATCATTACAATAAGATTTAAAATGACATGCTAGTATACAAATAAATAAGTATATGTAACGTATCTTCTATAATACATCAAAATACAATAATAATAAAAATACATTTAAAATAAATAGTTTAAAATGCATATTATCTCACAACTAATTTCCTATTCTTTAAAGCGGGCTTAATAGATATTTTGTATATTTATTTGAATTGCTTGCTCACTTCAGTTGTTAATCGGTATATAGTGTATTTATTTCTTTTGCTTGTCAGCTTCAGTTGTTAATTGGTGTGTTGTATATTTATTTCTATTGCTTATTAGCTTCAGTTATTAATTGGTCTACAGTACATTTATTTCTATTGCTTGTTAGGTTCACTTGTTAATTGGTGTACAGTACATTCATTTCTATCACTTATTAGCTTCAGTTAATTGGTGTAAAGCATATTTATTTATATTGCTTGTTAGCTTCAGTTATTAATTGGTGTACAGTTTATTTATTTATATTCTTAATAGCTTTGCTTGTTAATCGGTGTGCAGTATATTTATCTCTATTGCTTGTTAGCTTCAGTTGTTAATTGGTGTACAGTATGTTTATTTCTGTCGCTTGTTAGCTTCAGTTGTTAATCGGTGTGCAGTATATTTATTTCTATTGTTTGTTAGCTTCAGTTGTTAATAAGTGTACAGTATATTCATTTCTGTTGCTTGTTAGCTTCAGTTGTTAATTTTTGTACAGTATGTTTATTTCTGTGCTTGCTAGCTTCCAGTTGTTAATTGGTGTACAGTTTATTTATTTATATTCTTAATAGCTTTGCTTGTTAATCGGTGTACAGTATATTTATTTCTATTGCTTGTTAGCTTAAGTTGTTAATAGGTGTACAGTATATTTATTTCTATTGCTTGTTAGCTTCAGTTGTTAATTGTTGCACGGTATATTTTTTTCTACCACTTGTTAGTTCCAGTTGTTAATTGGTGCACAGTATATTTCTATTGCTTGTTAGCTTCAGTTGTTAATTGCTTTACAGTATATTTATTTCTATTGCTTGTTGGCTTCAGTTGTTAATTGGTGTATATTAGTTTAGTATATTTATTTCTGTTGCTTGTTAGCTTCGGTTGTTAATTGGTGTACAGTATATTTATTTCTATTGCTTCTTGGCTTCAGTTGTTAATTGGTGTACAGTATATTTATTTTTATTGCTTGTTAGCTTCAGTTGTTAATTGGTGTATAGTAGTTTAGACCCGCGGTGGTGGTGCTGTGGTAGCGTTGTCACCTCACAGTAAGACGGTGTCCGGTTTGATTCTCAGCTAGAGCGTCTTCTGCGTGGAGACATGCGTGAATGGGTGTACCTTCGTTGAAGGTTGTGCATCAGGGCTGGTAACTCGGCACGTAAAAATCAACTACCAATCATTAGTGGACCGGAGTTCCGCTGTGGCGACCCCTAACCAGGAAAAGCCGAAAGACACAAACAAACAAGTTTAGTATATTTATTTCTGTCACTTGTTAGCTTCAGTTGTTAATTGGTGTGCAGTATATTTATTTCTATTGCTTGTTAGCTTCAGGTGTTAATTGGTATACAGTATATTTATATTGCTTGTTAGCTTCAGTTGTTAATTGGTGTATTGTATATTTATTTCTTTTGCTTGTTAGCTTTTGTTGTTAATTGGTGTACAGTATATTTATCAACTTTGGTTATTAATTTGTGTACAGTATATTTATTTCTATTGCTTGCTAGCATCACTTGTTAATTGGGGTACAGTATATTTATTTCTATCACTTAGCTTCAGTTGTTAATTGATGTACGGTATATTATTTCTATTGCTTGTTAGCTTCAGTTGTAATTGGTGTACAGTGCATTTAGTTCTATTGCTTGTTAGCTCCCGTTGTTAATTGGTGTGCAGTATATTTATTTGTTTCGCTTGTTAGCTTCAATTGTCAACTAGTGTACAGTATATTTATTTATTTATATTGCTTGTTAGCTTCAGTTCTTAATTTTTTACAGGATATTTATTTATATTTCTTTCTAGCTTCACTTGTTAATTGGTGTACAGTATATTTATTTCTTTTGCTTGTTAGGTTCAGTTTTTAATTGGTGTACAGTATATTTATTTATTTTGCTTGTTAGGTTCAGTTGTTAATTGGTGTACAGTATATTTCTTTCTTTTGCTTGTTAGGGTCAATTAATTGCTCTACAGTATATTTATTTCTATTGCTTGTTAGCTTCACTTGTTAACTGGTATACAGTATATTTATTTCTATCACTTCTTAGCTTCAGTTAATTGGTGTACGGTATATTATTTCTGTTGCTTGTTAGCTTTGGTTCTTAATTGGTGTGCAGTATATTTATTTCTATTGCTTGTTAGCTTCAGTTATTAATTGGTGTACAGGATATTATTTCTATTGCTTAGCTTCAGTTAGTTGTTGTACGGTATATTATTTCTATTGCTTGTTAGCTTCAGTTGTTAATTGGTGTACAGTACATTTATTTCTATTTCTTGTTTGCTTCGGTGGTTAATTGGAGTACAGTACATTTATCTCTATTGTTTGTTAGCTTCAGTTATTAATTGGTGTACAGTACATTTATTGCTAGTGCTTGTTAGGTTCAATTGTTAATTGGTGTGCATTGTATTTATTTCGGTCACTTGTTAACATCAGTTAATTTGTGTACAGTACATTTATTTCTATTGCTTGTTAGCTTCCGTTGTTAATTGGTGTGCAGTATATTTATTTCTATCACTTGTTAGCTTCAGTTGTTAATTCATGCACAGTATATTTATTGCTATTGCTTGTTAGCTTCGGTTGTTAATTGGTGTACAGTATATTTATTTCTATTGCTTGCTATGTTTAGATAATTGGTGTACAGTGTATTTATTTCTGTCCCTTGTTAACTTCAGTTATTAATCGGTGTACAGTGCATTTATTTCTATTGCTTGGTGTACAGTGTATTTATTTCTGTCCCTTGTTAACTTCAGTTATTAATCGGTGTACAGTGCATTTATTTCTATTGCTTCGTGTACATTATATTTATTTCTGTCGCTTGTTAACATCAGTTAATTGGTGTACAGTATATTTATTTCTATTGCTTGTTATCGTCGGTTGTTAATTGGTGCGCAGTATAGTTATTTCTATCACTTGTTAGCTGCAGTTGTTAATTGGTGTACAGGATATTTATTGCTATTGCTTGATAGCTTCACTTGTTAATTGGTGTACAGTATATTTATTTCTGTTGCTTGTTTGCTTCAGTTGTTAATTGCTGTACAGTATATTTATTTCTGTTGCTTATTTGGTTCAGTTATTAATTGGTGTGCAGAGTACTTATTTCTGTTGCTTGTTAACTTCAGTTATTAATTGGTGTACAGTATATTTATTTATATTGCTTACCTTCAATTAATTGGAGTACAGTATATTTATTTCTATCACTTGTTAGCTTCAGTTGTTAATTGATGTACAGTATATTATTTCTATTGCTTGTTACCTTTGGTTGTTAAATGAAGTTTGGCAACAGACTAAGTTGTCCCGGGATGTCTTCATGGGGGGGGGGGGTAGGTTGTTATCAGGGGGAGTTAAGTGGGTTGGGGAGGTGAAAGGGTTAAGTGGAGGCAGGGATGGTTGGGAGGAAATGAGATAATGATGGGGAGGGGCTTAAGAGGTTTAGTCTAGTGTAGCTAGGTTAGGAAAGCCCATTTTGGCGTGAACTTACTATGGCAGGCTTTACGTCCCAGACGACCTGTGGGTACTGGTGTGGTCAGGTAGGCCTGGGAATGGTTCTGTAGGGAAGAGGTGGGGATTTTTGTTAACATGGGTTTAGGGTGTGGATGTTTATTGTTTGGTAGGACTTGTTGGCTGTTAGTATAATTGAATTAATTTAGTATAACTACATTAATTGTTTAATTCCAAAGGCTTGTTTTAGTATTAATATGCTCTCCACTGAGTCTTTAGAGTAAGCTGTGTGGGGTTATCTTTTGTTTGGAGGTCTCCTGTTCTGGTGTTTTAAGTCTTCATCTTTGTAAGCTTGTTGGTGATTTTGTGTGTGGATGTTTGGACCGGTGCTTGGTTAGGTTTACTCATTTCTGATTTGTGTTGGCATTCTTGTTTGGTGGAGTGTAGTGGTGAATGGTGGAGTGTTGCTGTTGCTCTGTTTCTTAAGGAGAGTGGATGCCTGTTTCATGGGTTGAGAGTTTCCCCACAAGGAACTGTAGTCAACTTCGCATGCGCGGGTTTGATAACAGCCATATAGGAGGACTAAGGTAGGTTAATTGCGATTGGGTTGTTTCAAAAAAAAAAAAAAAAAGAATGAATGATGGATTCTATTGCGGGAATTGGTTGCAGTTCATTTTCTTGGGGTAGGTTGAGGTGGGGGGAGCTTTGGCAGCTGCCGCAGTTTCAGGCCCATTCTGCTGTGGTGATCGGTGGTGCTGGTGAGGTTGGACGAGGTGGGGGGTTCCATGCAGTTGTTCCTGCTCATGCGGGGTGTGGCTATCCTCATTTGCCTCATGGTTTGGCCTGTTCTGCATGAGGTTGGGATTTTCTGAATCATCACTGGGGATCGAGGGAATTGGGTGGGACTGTGGGTGATTTTTGGGCTTGATGTCTTGGTGCTCCATTCTGGCTTTCTCGTAGGAGTGGTGGCTTTTGCAGGATGTGGAGTCACATGTGTCCTGACTGGTTACTTGGGGATTCAGTGCAGTGGTGTCATTCCTTTCTCGGGGAGTGGAGGTGTCAGGATGGTGTCTGTATTATGCACTTTGCGTTTCAGTTTTGAGGGATTTGTCAGTTGTGGGGAACAGCTAACTGTGTCTCCAATGATAGTTTAGTTTTGGATATTTCCTCCTAGTGACACCAGAATCACTTTAGGCAGCGGTGCTTGGAGTGACTCATGAAGGACACAGAAGTGTATTTGAGACTTGCACCCTACTAACCCTCCTTTTGATGTGGTGTTGCATTCGTGGGGTGCCATCCAGCCACTCAGCTTTGCTTTCCCCTTGGTGCATGTATCCCCTTACAGCAACTTTCTCTCTTATTGTGTCAGCACCGTAGTGTTAATTGATTTCTGCTCATATGCAGAGACTTTGTGGATTTCTGCTGCCTGTCTTGTGCTCTGCTGACTGCTGTGCATTTTGTCCTTGCTGTACTGCTTGTTATTAGACAGGCTGGTGGCCTGTCTTGTGCTCTGCTGACTGCTGTGCATTTTGTCCTTGCTGTACTGCTTGTTATTAGACAGGCTGGTGGCCTATCTTGTGCTCTGCTGACTGCTGTGCATTTTGTCCTTGCTGTACTGCTTGTTATTAGACAGGCTGGTGGCCTGTCTTGTGCTCTGCTGACTGCTGTGCATTTTGTCCTTGCTGTACTGCTTGTTATTAGACAGGCTGGTGGCCTGTCTTGTGCTCTGCTGACTGCTGTGCATTTTGTCCTTGCTGTACTGCTTGTTATTAGACAGGCTGGTGGCGTGTCTTGTGCTCTGCTGACTGCTGTGCATTTTGTCCTTGCTGTACTGCTTGTTATTAGACAGGCTGGTGGCCTGTCTTGTGCTCTGCTGACTGCTGTGCATTTTGTCCTTGCTGTACTGCTTGTTATTAGACAGGCTGGTGGCCTGTCTTGTGCTCTGCTGACTGCTGTGCATTTTGTCCTTGCTGTACTGCTTGTTATTAGACAGGCTGGTGGCCTGTCTTGTGCTCTGCTGACTGCTGTGCATTTTGTCCTTGCTGTACTGCTTGTTATTAGACAGGATGGTGGCCTGTCTTGTGCTCTGCTGACTGCTGTGCATTTTGTCCTTGCTGTACTGCTTGTTATTAGACAGGCTGGTGGCCTTTTTTGTGCTCTGCTGACTGCTGTGCATTTTGTCCTTGCTGTACTGCTTGTTATTAGACAGGCTGGTGGCCTGTCTTGTGCTCTGCTGACTGCTGTGCATTTTGTCCTTGCTGTACTGCTTGTTATTAGACAGGCTGGTGGCCTGTCTTGTGCTCTGCTGACTGCTGTGCATTTTGTCCTTGCTGTACTGCTTGTTATTAGACAGGCTGGTGGCCTGTCTTGTGCTCTGCTGACTGCTGTGCATTTTGTCCTTGCTGTACTGCTTGTTATTAGACAGGCTGGTGGCCTGTCTTGTGCTCTGCTGACTGCTGTGCATTTTGTCCTTGCTGTACTGCTTGTTATTAGACAGGCTGGTGGCCTGTCTTGTGCTCTGCTGACTGCTGTGCATTTTGTCCTTGCTGTACTGCTTGTTATTAGACAGGCTGGTGGCCTGTCTTGTGCTCTGCTGACTGCTGTGCATTTTGTCCTTGCTGTACTGCTTGTTATTAGACAGGCTGGTGGCCTGTCTTGTGCTCTGCTGACTGCTGTGCATTTTGTCCTTGCTGTACTGCTTGTTATTAGACAGGCTGGTGGCCTGTCTTGTGCTCTGCTGACTGCTGTGCATTTTGTCCTTGCTGTACTGCTTGTTATTAGACAGGCTGGTGGCCTGTCTTGTGCTCTGCTGACTGCTGTGCATTTTGTCCTTGCTGTACTGCTTGTTATTAGACAGGCTGGTGGCCTGTCTTGTGCTCTGCTGACTGCTGTGCATTTTGTCCTTGCTGTACTGCTTGTTATTAGACAGGCTGGTGGCCTGTCTTGTGCTCTGCTGACTGCTGTGCATTTTGTCCTTGCTGTACTGCTTGTTATTAGACAGGCTGGTGGCCTGTCTTGTGCTCTGCTGACTGCTGTGCATTTTGTCCTTGCTGTACTGCTTGTTATTAGACAGGCTGGTGGCCTGTCTTGTGCTCTGCTGACTGCTGTGCATTTTGTCCTTGCTGTACTGCTTGTTATTAGACAGGCTGGTGGCCTGTCTTGTGCTCTGCTGACTGCTGTGCATTTTGTCCTTGCTGTACTGCTTGTTATTAGACAGGCTGGTGGCCTGTCTTGTGCTCTGCTGACTGCTGTGCATTTTGTCCTTGCTGTACTGCTTGTTATTAGACAGGCTGGTGGCCTGTCTTGTGCTCTGCTGACTGCTGTGCATTTTGTCCTTGCTGTACTGCTTGTTATTAGACAGGCTGGTGGCCTGTCTTGTGCTCTGCTGACTGCTGTGCATTTTGTCCTTGCTGTACTGCTTGTTATTAGACAGGCTGGTGGCCTGTCTTGTGCTCTGCTGACTGCTGTGCATTTTGTCCTTGCTGTACTGCTTGTTATTAGACAGGCTGGTGGCCTGTCTTGTGCTCTGCTGACTGCTGTGCATTTTGTCCTTGCTGTACTGCTTGTTATTAGACAGGCTGGTGGCCTGTCTTGTGCTCTGCTGACTGCTGTGCATTTTGTCCTTGCTGTACTGCTTGTTATTAGACAGGCTGGTGGCCTGTCTTGTGCTCTGCTGACTGCTGTGCATTTTGTCCTTGCTGTACTGCTTGTTATTAGACAGGCTGGTGGCCTGTCTTGTGCTCTGCTGACTGCTGTGCATTTTGTCCTTGCTGTACTGCTTGTTATTAGACAGGCTGGTGGCCTGTCTTGTGCTCTGCTGACTGCTGTGCATTTTGTCCTTGCTGTACTGCTTGTTATTAGACAGGCTGGTGGCCTGTCTTGTGCTCTGCTGACTGCTGTGCATTTTGTCCTTGCTGTACTGCTTGTTATTAGACAGGCTGGTGGCCTGTCTTGTGCTCTGCTGACTGCTGTGCATTTTGTCCTTGCTGTACTGCTTGTTATTAGACAGGCTGGTGGCCTGTCTTGTGCTCTGCTGACTGCTGTGCATTTTGTCCTTGCTGTACTGCTTGTTATTAGACAGGCTGGTGGCCTGTCTTGTGCTCTGCTGACTGCTGTGCATTTTGTCCTTGCTGTACTGCTTGTTATTAGACAGGCTGGTGGCCTGTCTTGTGCTCTGCTGACTGCTGTGCATTTTGTCCTTGCTGTACTGCTTGTTATTAGACAGGCTGGTGGCCTGTCTTGTGCTCTGCTGACTGCTGTGCATTTTGTCCTTGCTGTACTGCTTGTTATTAGACAGGCTGGTGGCCTGTCTTGTGCTCTGCTGACTGCTGTGCATTTTGTCCTTGCTGTACTGCTTGTTATTAGACAGGCTGGTGGCCTGTCTTGTGCTCTGCTGACTGCTGTGCATTTTGTCCTTGCTGTACTGCTTGTTATTAGACAGGCTGGTGGCCTTTTTTGTGGTTTGATGGCTGATCTTTTGTGCGTGTCTTTTGCTGTAGTGACTGCTGAGTGTAGTTTCTGGACAGTGACTGGATTTTTCCAGGGGGGATCAATATCAATGCATTGCCTTGGTGAGCAGTTGCAAGTAAGTGAGCAAATAATAAGTGGAGACCAAAACCATGTTTGATTCTCTGGGATGAGCCACTGGGCAGAGGCTTTGCTGCAAAGCATTACTGCGTGTTGTGTCAACAAACAGGTCAAATACTGAGCATTTAGAGATGTTCATTTTGTGAAATACCCATGGACTGAGTTAAATATGGATTTCGTTTTCCATGACCCACTGGCCGCCAGGTGTCTCTTGGCTGCAGCAAATTACTATGCAGTATATTCAGTGGTCGAATTTTTTTTTCCCCTCTGCAATTCGTATATTGGGGGCCACTCAAATTACACTCATGCTGTTGGTGGCATTTTTTCATCCGGCTGGGTGCTTGCATGTGAGGCTGGGCAGTTCTGCCTGTGCTAGTTGGTTGTCAAGATGTTTAGAAGTGCATGAAATTCATGGTGACATAAATAAATATCGCATGAACAATAATTAATGTTTCATTTCCTGCATTAGACAAAAGCCAAATAACACAGTTGTGTTTGCCATTGTGTAAGCTTTGAGGTGAAATCTTTTAATGCTTTGTGTGTGGCATGGTTTTGGGATTGGTTTGGTTTTCGGGTTGTTGCAGATGGTGGAGGGTGCATTTTGGTTTTTGACTTTTTGATTGGCTGCGGTGGACACTGAATGCTTTGCCCATTTGAAAAATCACAAATTTCTTTCGCGGGCTTTAGGCTCAGAGTGTGAAGTTTGCTTTAGGTAGCGTGGAAGTCTGCGCATGCGCGGGCTGTGTGGTATGGATGTGGGGCTGCTTAAAATGTCATTTGCGAGCTGTCACTGTAGATCCACCATTCCTCTTGACTCTACAGATTATTTTGCAGGATGTCCAGATTCTGCCTCATATTTTGGTGTGTTCCTCCTAAAGCAGGTACTTTTCTGGAAAATAGGGTTGAAGTCATTGAATAATGACAAACATTTGCGTTTGAGACTCCACAGCCTTCAGAGGATTCATGCTAATGCAAAACCCATTATTCAGTCAGTTTGCTAAGTTGCTAGGGGCAGTGTTTAAAATCTGTCCCTAGCTGTCCCCACATCATTTAGGCTTTGTCCAGATTTTGTCTCTAAGAGTTTGGAGAGGTGTGATATCCACTCAGGCATTTTTTTCTGAAAGTCAGTTTTATTCATGTTACAAGAACTTTGGAGTCAGCTTCATAAGCATTAAGTTAATTTGTTATTAACGTTCAATGATATGCTGCCCTGATTACCAACATTCTGACTAGCCATTCTGAATATCCATGCTACCACAACCTGTTCTATCAACCTTTTAGGTTTGTAAGGGGACTACTTAAAATAATATCTGATGGTATTTTGTAAGCTGCTAGTCAGCTATTATTAGGTTTGCTGCATTGTGCCATTTGTTCCATGTTATGTTGGTTACTGTGCTTCATTTGGAGATGGAAGGTTAAGAACTAGGCAGATGGCGTTACAATATGTTAGCTTGGCTTGTACAGGGCGCTAATGGATGTGGTCTGCAATCGCAAGGTTACCCGGGTAGTGGATATTGATAGGTCTCTTCATGTGTGGGGTTAAACTGTACTGTACTCAACTGGCAGTTAAATTTATCTTGGGTATTTGATAGGGTCGTTGGAGGCATAGCTTCAGTTATGGCTGCTTTGTCATTCATGTGAGTGGCGGTGGTACATTTCTTCCCGGGTTGGCAGGATAGGTTGTCCTTAAAGATGTCTTGGAATGTGGTTTATATATTTTGGATGATTTACATGTCTTTTTCTTTCTTGCAGATGGGGTCTTGGAACATTGTGGCTATAATTTGGAATAGGTAGGTATAAGGTGGAGCCTTCTCTTTACATATTAGAGGGCTTACTTTTCTTCTTTTCTTTGTAGATGATGGTGTGCCGAGTACCAGTTGTGGTGATACCCAGTGAATTCACAGATGATGGAAGCAGTGGCGTGCAAGGAGTTTACACATGGGGAGCACAAGTGGGCAACAGTTACTGATGCAAATTGCTGAAGTACGGATTGCTGAAGTGTAGAAGGCATCATACGGTGGCTTGAAAGGGGATTTGAAAGGTGATGTTTTGATAAGATGAATGTTGCCACTGGAATGGGTACAAGGAGGGTCTGAGTAATTACCTTAGTAAGGCATGTTAGAGCTCTGTGTTTAATTAGTTGGGAGATGATTATTGCACTGGTATAGGGGGCAAGCAAGGAAGAGGTAGGTGGGGGGGGGCAAAGGGAAAACTGTTGGGGATGGTTTATGGGGAGTGTGTGGATCCCATGGGATGACTAAGGTAACTACATTCATAGGAGCACAGAAACTTATTGGTCTATGGCTCTTGCAAGCCAGTGAAGTTCAATCCTTGCTTTCTGGGAGTCTTGGGATGGTTGTATTCACTAATCCAGTTGTTTGAACAGTATGTGGGGGAAAGGCCAATGAGGTGTTGGACAGGATACTGGAGTTTTTTCCTCATGGGTGGTATCTTTGGGGTGACAAATTTGTCCCTTGAGTAGTTAGTGTTAATGTTACATGCCAGGTTAAGGTTTACAGACTAGCCCAAGCATCAATTCACTTGGGGGTTGGGTGAATTTTGTAGACAGGGTTTTAGGAAGTATGATAGGTAGCTGGCGGTGTTGGGGTCATTGTAGAAAATGGGTGTGTTGTTATGGGGGGGTTGGAAGGTTTCAAGGAAGCTTGGTTGCAGGATAAGGCACCTGTAAGACAGGTTTTACTTACCTATGAGTGATAGGTAACATAAAGAAACAGAGCTTTTGAAAGGAGAGGCCAGGGACAAACAGGGATTAAGATGGTTTAGTAATGAGTGAATTGGGGGTGTTATGGCTGGGCTCGTAGAGTACCTCAGGGTTGAGTATAGGCGAGTTTGCAGGAACTAGGTCAAGGGGTGCTGGTTTTCTGACATGTAAGGTTAAGACATTAAAGTTTTGGAGTTAGACTATTCCCTACAGTAATTGAGTTGGGTAGTTGGTGGGCTAAGGTGATATGCCACAGTCGACAGGGTCCTGGGTGTGAGACTTGATACTAGCTGCTTTGTCTGGGTGTCAATTTGAGTTCAAGGGTTTGTGGTTTGGTTGTGGTTTAGGTTGTCAATCCTTTCAGGTTGTGCCATGATTTCAGCTTTGAAGGAAGTGGGCTTAAAGGGTACATATTCTCTTGGTGGATGTTCTGGTGGTACAGTGTGGTCATGGTAATTCTACTTTATGTAGTTTCTTTAGGGTCTGTTTCAGTGATGGTATGGCAAGGTGGGTTTATGACGGGATTCTAAGGTGCTTTACAGATTATAGGTACACCAAATGATGTTTGGCTTGACCCTTCCCTTTATGGGAAGTGGGTTGAACAATTGTGGGTAGAAGGGAGGGGGAACAGCCTGGTCAGGCTGGTTGGCAAAGAAGATGGATAGACTCGCCCTCTTCTGTTCCCCTTCTGATATCTGGATGTTCATTTCAAGGATCTGGGGAAAGGAAATGAGTAGTTGGAGGAAGCTTGCTGAATAGATAAGCAAGCTGAGGGAAGGATGGTGCTTATTTGGTGGAAGGTAATTTAATGAATGGTGTATGAAGTGAGATGGGATGCTGCTTCATAAGTAAAGTAAGCGAGTAGAGGTATGGATGCTTGTTGGCAGGGTGAGCAAGTGCGCTGCCCTGATTAGCATTACAAGGATGGTGCTTCATAAGAAAAGAAAGTGACCAGAGGTATGGACGCTGCTTACTTGGGCAGGGTGAGTACGTGTGCTGCCCTGATTAACATTACAAGGATATTATGCTGTGTTTAGAATCAATTATGTTATGAATAGTTGTAATTAATGAATTTGGTGAACAAAGCTATGTTATGGAAATTTAATAAAGGTCGTCAAATATCATTTGGTGTTATGTGTTTATTGAAGGAGACCGGGACAAATTATATACAGTATATTTATCTCTATTCCTTATTAGCTTCAGTTGTTAATTGGTGTACAGCATATTTATTTCTATTCCTTGTTAGCTTTACTTGTTAATTGGTGTACAGTATATTTATCTCATTTGCTTGTTAGTTTCAGTTGTTAATTGGTGTACAGTATATTTATTTCTATTCCTTGTTAGCTTTAGTTCTTATGGGAAAGAGTAGTGGAAACTAGGTTAAGAAGGAAGGTGATGATTAATGATCAGCAGTATGGTTTCATGCCAGGAAAGAGCACTACAGATGCGATGTTTGCTCTGAGAGTGTTGATGGAGAAGTACAGAGGAGGTCAGAAGGAGTTGCATTTTGTCTTTGTGGATTTAGAGAAAGCATATGACAGGGTACCTAGAGAGGAGTTGTGGTATTGTATGAGGAAGTTGGGAGTGTCAAAGAAGTATATAAGAGTGGTACAGGATATGTACGAGGGTAGTGTGACAGCGTTGAGCTCTGCGCTGGGAGTGATGGATGCGTTTAAGGTGGAGGTGGGATTACATCAAGGATCAGCACTGAGCCTTTTCTTATTTGCACTGGTGATGGACAGGTTGACAGATGAGATCAGACAGGAGTCCCCGTGGACTATGATGTTTGCAGATGACATTGTGATCTGTAGTGAGAGTAGGGAACAGGTGGAGGAGACCCTGGAGAGGTGGAGATATGCTCTAGAAAGAAAAGGAATAAAGGCCAGCAGGACTAAGACAGAATATATGTGTGTGAATGAGAGGGAGGTTAGAGGAATGGTGAGGATGCAGGGAGCAGAGGTGGTGAAGGTGGATGAGTCTAAATACTTGGGATCATCAGTTCAGAGTAATGGTGAGTGTGGAAGAGAGGTGAAAAAGAGAGTACAGGCAGGATGGAGTGGGTGGAGAAGAGTGTCAGGAATGATTTGTGACAGACGAGTACCAGTAAGAGTGAAAGGGAAGGTCTACATTGGTTTGGACATGTGCTGAGGAGGGATGCAGAGTATATTGGGAATAAATATGCTAAGCATGAAGCTGCCAGGTAACAGGAAAAGAGGAAGGCCTAAGATAAGGTTTATGGATGTGGTGAGAGAGGCCATGCAGGTGGTTGGTGTGACAGAGCAAGATGCAGAGGACAGGAAGAAATGGAAACTGTCGATCCGCTGTGTCGACCCCTAACGGGAGCAGCTGAAAGAAGAAGTTAGTTTCAGTTCTTAATCAGTGTATAATATATTTATTTCTATTCCTTGTTAGCTTCACTTGTTAACTGGTGTACAGTATATTTATTTCTATTCCTTGTTAGCTTCACTTGTTAACTGGTGTACAGTATATTTATTTCTATTGCTTGTTGGCTTCAGTTGTTAATTGCTGTACAGTACATTTTTCTATTGCTTGATAGATTTAGTTGTTAATTGGTGCACAGTATATTTATTTCTATTCCTTGTTAGCTTCAGTTGTTAATTGCTGTACAGTACATTTATCTCTATTGTTTGTTAGCTTCACTTGTTAATTGGTGTACAGTGTACAGTGTATTTATTTCTGTTGCTTGTTAACTTCAGTTATTAATTGGTGTACAGTATATTTATATTGCTTAGCTTCAGTTATTTGATGTACAGTATATTTATTTCTCTCACTTGTAGCTTCAGTTGTTAATTGGTGCACAATGTATTTATTGCTATTGCTTGTTAGCTTCAGTTGTTAATTGCTGTACAGTACATTTATCTCTATTGCTTGTTAGCTTCACTTGTTATTATGTGTACAGTGTAGTTATTTCTGTTGCTTGTTAACTTCATTTAATTGGTATACAGTACATTTATTTATATTGCTTATTAGCTTCCGTTGTTAATTGGTGTACAGTATATTTTTTACTATCACTTGTTACCTTTGGTTGTTAACTGATGTACAGTATATTAATCTCTATTAGGTTCAGTTGTTAATTGGAATACAGTGTATTTATTTCAGTCGCTTGTCAACTCCAGTTAATTGTTGTACAGTACATTTATTCCTATTGCTTGTCACCTTCAGTTAATTGGTGTACAGTATATTTATTTCTATCACTTGTTAGCTTCATTTGTTAACTGGTGTACAGTAAATTAATTTATATTGCTTGTTAGCTTCAGTTGTTAATTGGTGTACTGTATATTTATTGCTGTCACTTGTTAGCTTCAGTTGTTAATTGGTGTACAATAAATTTATCTATATTGCTTCTTAGCTTCAGTTGTTAATTGGTGAATAGTAGTATAATATATTTTAGTGTAGAGTATACTTATTTCTATTGCTTGTTAGTGTCACCTGTCAATTGGTGTACAGTATATTTATTTTTATCACTTGTTAACTTCAGTTGTTAATTGATGCATGGTATATTATTTCTGTTGCTTGTTACCTTTGGTTGTTAAATAGTGTACAGTATATTTATCTCTATTCCTTATTAGCTTCAGTTGTTATTTGGTGTACATTATATTTATTTCTATTCCTTGTTAGCTTCACTTGTTAATTTGTGTACAGTATATTTCTATCACTTGGCTTCAGTTGTTAATTGGCGTACTGAATGCTTATTTATATTGATTGTTAGCTTCAGTTTTTAATTGTGTACAGGGTATTTATTTCTATTTCTTGTTAGCTTCACTTGTTAATTGGTGTACAGTATGTTTATTTCTGTCACTTGTTAACTTCAGTTGTCAATCAGTGTGCAGTATATTTATTTCTATTGCTTGTTAGCTTAAGTTGTTAATCGGTGTACAGTACATTTATTTCTATCACTTGTTAGCTTTAGTTGTTAATCGGTCTACAGTATATTAATTTCTGTTGCTTGTTAGCTTCGGTTGTTAATTGGTGTAGCGTATATTTATTTCTGCTGCTTGTTAGCTTTAGGTGATAATTGTTGCACAGTATATTTATTTCTACCACTTATTAGCTCCAGTTGTTAATTGGTGCACAGTATATTTATATTGCTTGTTAGCTTCAGTTTTTAATTGAGTACAGGGTATTTATTTCTATTTCTTATTAGCTTCACTTGTTAATTGGTGTACAATATGTTTATTTCTGTCACTTGTTAACTTCAGTTGTTAATCGGTGTGCAGTATATTTATTTCTATTGCTTGTTAGCTTAAGTTGTTAATCGGTGTACAGCATATTTATTTCTATCACTTGCTAGCTTTAGTTGTTAATCGGTCTACAGTATATTAATTTCGGTTGCTTGTTAGCTTCGGTTGTTAATTGGTGTAGCGTATATTTATTTCTGCTGCTTGTTAGCTTTAGTTGATAATTGTTGCACAGTATATTTATTTCTACCACTTATTAGCTCCAGTTGTTAATTGGTGCACAGTATATTTATATTGCTTGTTAGCTTCAGTTTTTAATTGAGTACAGGGTATTTATTTCTATTTCTTGTTAGCTTTACTTGTTAATTGGTGTACAGTATATTTATCTCTATTAGCTTCAGTTATTAATTGGTGTACAGTACATTTATTTCTGTTGCTTGTTAGGTTCAGTTGTTATTCAGTGTACAGTGTATTTATTTCTAACACTTGTTAACTTCAGTTATTAACTGTTGTACAATACCTTTATTTTCGGCGGCCACGGTGGTGCAGCAGTTAGCGTTGCCACCTCACAGCAAGAGGTTCTCCAGTTCGATTCTCAGCTGGGGTGCCTTCTGTGCGTTGTCTGCATGTCCTCCCTGTCTGTGGCTGCATGGGTTTCCTCTGGGTGCTCTGGTTTCCTCCCACATCCCAAAGACATGCAGTAGGTGGATTGGACACTCTAAATTGGCCCTAGGTGTTAGTGTGCACGTGTGTGTGCATTCTGTGGAAGGTTGGGCGCCGGGCTGGCAACTCGACACCGTAAAACTCCACTGCCAATCATGAGTGGACAGATGATCCGCTGTGGTGACCCCTAACCGGGAAAAGCCGAAAGAAGAAAAAGTACAGTACCTTTATTTTGTATTGCTTGTTAGCTTCAGTTGTTAGTTGGTGTACAGTGTATTTATTTCTATAGCTTGTTAGTTTCACTTGTTAATCAGTGTACAGTATATTTATTTCTATTGGTTGTTAGCTTCAGTTATTAATTGGTGTACAGTATATTTATCTATATTGCTGTCAGTTGTTAATTGGTGTACAGTATGTTTATTTCTGTCACTTGTTAGCTTCAGTTGTTAATCGGTGTGCAGTATATTTATTTCTATTGCTTGTTAGCTTAAGTTGTTAATCGGTGTACAGTATATTTATTTATATCGCTTGTTAGCTTCAGTTGTTAATCGGTCTACAGTATATTAATTTCTGTTGCTTGTTAGCTTCGGTTGTTAATTGTTGTAGCAAATATTTATTTCTGCTGCTTGTTAGCTTCAGTTGATAATTGTTGCACAGTATATTTATTTCTATTTCTTGTTGGCTTCACTTGTTAATTAGTATACAGTATATTTATTTTTGTTGCTTCTTAGCTTCAGTTAATTGGTGTACAGTATATTTATTTCTTTCACTTTTTAGCTTCAGTTGTTAATTGGTGTACAGTACATTTATTTATATTACTTGTTAGCTTCAGTTGTAAATTGCTGTACAGTATGTCTATTTATATTACTTGTTAGCTTCAGTTGTTATCGGTGTATAGTATATTTATTTCTATTGTTTATTAGTTTCAGTTGTTAATTGCTGTGCAGTATATTTATTTGTGTCTCTAGTTAGCTTAATTTGTTAACTGGTGTACAATATCTTTATATTGCTTGTTAGCTTCAGTTGTTAATTGTGAATTGTATATTTATTTCTATTGCTTGTTAGATTCGTTTGTTAATTGGTGTACAGTATATTTATTTCTATTGCTTGTTAACTTCGGTTGTTAATTGGTGTGCAGTATATTTATATTGCTTGTTAGCTTCAGTTGTTATTTGGTGTACAGTATATTTATTTCTATCGCTTGTTAGCTTCAGTTGTTAATCGGTGTATAGTATATTTCAATTGCCGTTAATTAGCTTTGGTTGTTAATTGGTGTACAATATATTTATCTCTATTATTTGTTAGCTTCAGTTATTAATTGGTGTGCAGTATATACATTTCTGTTGCTTGTTAGCTTAAGTTGTTAATTGGTGTGCAGTATATTTATTTGTTTCGCTTGTTAGCTTCAATTGTTAACAGGTGTACAGTATAGGTTCATAAGTAGGTACTAGGCTATCTGCCCGAGGGCATTTATAAGCCTAGCCAGAGTGTGTCAGCTTTCGCTGCCCCATTGATTAATTAACTGAGCCTCTGTCGAGGAGAGCCAATGAAGTGATCCCAGGGGTGTATTTTCTGTTACCCATCCACTCGTTAAGGTTTCTCTTGAAGAGTGTTAGTGAGGGGCTCTGCCTAATGTAGTTAGGGATTTTGTTCCAAAGCATGGGGAGTCTCTGTGACAGGAATCTATCCCTCCAGCATGTTCTATTTATTGCTGTGGCAAAGTTTAGCTCACTAGAGCGAGTGGCTCTCAGTGACTTGGATTTCTTTAGGTGGAGCATGTCCATCATTTCTGAGTTGGACATTGCTTTGTAAGTAAGGCAGAGATCACCTCTGAGCAAGCGATATGCCACTGAGTACAGCTGGAGTTTTTCCAGTCAGGCTGCATAGGACATATGTTTGAGACCAGTAATCCTTTTGGTGAGGTACGTTTGTGGTCTTTCCAGGTGTTGGAAGTATCTTGTGAGGTACATCCCAAACGGGGTATTGTACTCTATGATGGATCTGATGAGTGACAAGTAGAGGGGCACTATAACCTCTTTATTTCTAGATGTGAACCCTTTAGTAATTAGATGGGCTACCTAGAAGGATTTCCTAACTACTTTGGCAATATGATTGTCAAAGGAGAGATTACTATCTACCTGAGTCCCCAGATCTCTTATTACCTCTTCTGTATTAAGGGGGCTGCCACCTATGTGGTAATTCATGGGTGTTTTGTTTTTCCCAAACGAGATGACTATGCATTTTTTTTGGCATTTAGCTTGAGACCATGACTTTGACACCAGGTGTCTGTCTCAGTAAGGCCCTTTTGGAGAATGTCAGTGTCAGCCGGTGAGTCAATTATGGCACCCAGTTTGCAGTCATCTGCGAACTTGGTTAACCATAGTCCTCCTGTGTTTGCCTGTACTTCTGAGAAGTATATGCCGAACAGTAGGGGTCCCAGGACCGAGCCTTGTGGGACACCACTTGTGACTGGTTTAGAATTGGACCTGGAGCCCGCTATTCTTACCGTGTGCGTTCTGTCTGTAAGCCAGTTGGCAACCCATCTTGTGACGTCGGGGTTTATGTTCAGGCTGGTGAGTTTTTCTATAATTCCCGAGTGGGGAATGGTGTCAAAAGCCTTGGCGAGGTCAAGGTAGGCTGTGTGAACTACCTTCCCCTCATCTATGGCCTTGGTGACTGTCTCGAAGAAGTCAACCAGGTTTAGTAGACATGATCTGCCCTTAACAAAGCCGAACTGGGTCGGGTCAAGTGTTTGGAGGTTCCTAATGTCTTTGTTAATAAGTTCCATGATGATGCGCTCCATAGCCTTGTAGACCAGGCTAGTTAGGCTTATGGGACGATAGTTACCAGGGTCAGTTGTGGCCCCTCCTTTGTGGAGCGGAATAACCGTTGCTGTGTGCCATTCTGTGGGCACGTAGCCTGTGGAGAGGCTGAGGTTGAACAGTGTGTTTAGGTGGGGGGGTTAATTCATTCTGTAGTTCATGCAAGACGCAGCCTGGGACACCATCTGGCCCCATTGATGCTGTGCTTTTGGCTTTTGAAAGGACTGTTTTCACCTGTGCGTCTGTGATTTCCCAGGACACTACACTTTTCCGGTATTGTTGTGGGCCCTTTTGGGGGTTAGAGGGGGGTGAAGTTTGCATTGAATCTATCTGCCAGGATGTTGGCAATATCAGTGGGTTCAGTATATTTTGTGCTATTTTGCACTAGCTCAAAGCATATCTGCGAGTTTCCACTTAGATTCTTGACATAGCTAAAGAAGGCTTTGTGGTTATCTTTCTAATCCTTGGCTATTTTCCTTTCGAAGTTAGCCTTGGAGGATTTTATGAGGGACCTTAGTTTCTTACTGATACTGATCAGGGATGTCTTTCCTTCTTGGGATTTGCTTTTTTTCTGAACTATTTTCCTCCTTCTGTTGTATAGCCTGTTTATGGCAAGGGTCTACCAGACTGGTTTCCTTCTCTTAGGGGAGTGAGTCTTAGTTTTGCTAGGGATGGCACAATCCATGCATCCTTGTAGGTGCTCATAGAGTGCATTTGTAAAGGTTTCTGCATCTTGGGCAGTGTTATCCTTTAGTGTGGTGGCTGTGAAACTTACCACCTCTGTCTTAAGTAAGGTGAAGTTTGCTTTAGAAAAGTTTTTTACTGTGGTTTCCTTAGTTGGGGGTGGTGGTGGGGTGTGGACATCCAGAGTGATTAGTTTATGGTCTGATCTAACCAGTGATGGGTTGACCTCAGGTGTGGAACACCTGTCGCCCATGTTGGTGATGACTAGGTCCAATATGTTTTCACCTCTGGTAGGGGAGTTTACCAGCTGATCCAGGGCATTTGAGTTAATAAATTCCAGGAAGCACTGGACCTGGGAGTTTGTACTTGAGTAGTTTTCCCAGTTAACAGTAGGGTAATTTAAATTGCCCAATATCAGGGTGTTCGGTAGGACCTTCATGTTTTTCAGTGTTTCCAGAAAGGTGGAGTGGTGGTCCTGGGTCATGGAGGTTGATCTGTAGCAGGCCATAATTTGCATTGCAGATTTGTCTGATGTTAGTTGCACATGGATGATCTCGGAGGTATCATGCTATGCCACTAACCTGGAGGTGTAGGTATCCTTGATGAATATGGATACACCCTCTCCTTTTGTGTTTCGGTCCATGTTCTGTGGCCGAAATGTGTGGTATGAGTTGTAGCCCGGTAGTTCTGGGGTGCTCTGTGGAGCCTTGAATTAGGTTTCAGTTACTGCACAGATGACATTCTCCATACTGAGGAGTGCTTCGAACGCATGCATTTTGAGATTTTAAACTCCTAGCGTTGAGTAGCATAACCCTCATTTTTTTATTTATGCTGTTTACAGAGGTGGGTTTGACTTTTGAGCCTTGCCTAAAAAAGGCACTATGGGGGCAGCAAGAGCTTTGGCCAGTATTCGAAAGCATAGGGGTGACAGGTGCAAGCAGTCTCTTGCAAAGCAACGAGGTCTGTCGAGCATGTTGTCCCAGGCTGATAGACACTGGATCCCCTTTGAATGACACCAGAAGCTTAGCCAATTGTTGAAATTGATCATTTTTTCTTTATACTGCGGTATAATTCTTGGTGAGGGCAGGATGCTACTCAGGTTCAGGGTCATACCCGCCTGGGCTACATGATCAGAGAGCTCTTCCATGTCTCTTTTCATGTAGTCCAGGGAGGTACGTCTCAGGTCATTCACACCAACATGAACAATGACAGAGTCATATTTGTACTTGTTCTGGAGTGACCTGAGTGCTTGTGTTATGTGGCGGATTCTGGCTCCCAACAGGCAGCTAACAGTAACCTTCTCCTTGTCCAGCCTAGTGAGTGGGACATCAGTGTGCCTGACTATAGAGTCACCTATTACTAGTGTGTTAGGTATGTTATTTCACCTTAAGGGCTGTGATTGTGCGGCACACTGATTTTGTTTTTTTATGTGTTGTCTGGTTTATGACGGGAGGTGCAGGTTTTTTGGGTGTCTGCTTTGGAGGTCTCTGATGCTTTTGCAGGTTTTTATTTAGAGCCTACAAGTATGATTTGCTATATTTATGTGTATTTTTTGTCAGTACTGGTTTAGTATGTCTATGTGAGGCTGGAGGTGTGGTGCAAGTATAACCTTTGCCTCATGACTGCTTGTTTCAGTCTTGGGTGGAGAGAGCTTAGCCTCCAATTTAGCTATATAATTGCATCTCTCACAAATGTTAATGTTTTGTGGTAGGAGGAGAGGGTTGTCTATGTACATGAGGCAGTTGTAACATTGCCTCAGGGATACCCAGGTTCACCAGCAGGACTGGAGAGTATACCTGAAATTGCCCTTTGGTCATGTCTGAATAGTAGGGTGAGCTGCTTAGTCACTTGGTTGGTGAGGGGTGAATAATGAGCCTTGCCCTGCTGGGCAATCAGGTGTTGGGGTATATTAGTGCTTGCTATTAGGTCTTAGCAAGTGCTGGACTGTAGGATGCTTTTTAAGTGCTTAGGGTAAGAGTTAGACTACTTTTAAGGGAAAAACTGAAGAGGAGACTTGGTGGAGCTGGGATAAATTTAGCCCTAGCTAACCGGCGCTGCCCGGATGTGCAAAACTATGCAAATGTATTTTTTACAGCAGGGAAATGAAAGAGATAGAAATTAGCCCAAAATGGCCCACAAACTACTAACTTCTGGACTGGAACCACTCCTCCAGGAACAGATGGCTTCTCAAAGCTCCCTCTCTCACAGGTGAACAGAGAAACCTCCCTCTATCCAAGTAAGGTATGGGCAACTCAGAAAATTGTAACAGCCCTGAATTCAGCACTAGCGTGAAAACTGGTCTATACTAGCTTATAAAGGTGGGAAACAAGAACATTTTTTTTTAAAAGATAAGGCAAAAACTGTAAAAAATACACTTAAAACAGCTTTAGATGACTACAAGCAATCAGAAAAGGCTTTTAAACAAATTACCCAATTAACCAGTAAAAAATCTCAAAACTGAGCCCTGTTACTGTAGTCTTCAATCAGACAAGTTCTAACTGCAAACTCCTGCCACTGGGGTGCAGGGCAACCTTCTCCAAAAAAGAAGGCCTGGATTAGTGCTCAAGTTATACAAACAAAGCTAGATTCAGCAGGTCTGGATCTAGTCTATGCTACAGCAAACAAAGTGCACCAATTTCAGTAAGAAACAGTTCAAATATGCAGACACTATAAGCCTTTAACCAGAAATTCCCAGCTCAGAAGGGCAGAGTCCAGCCTCTCCTCCCTCAGGAGTGCAGACCACAAACCTTCTTAATGTAAAATAATTGGCCTGAAGCCCAAGTGCTTAAACCAGAACTAATACACTTTTAGAATAACAGACACTGAGCCCTCAATCAGCAGTTCCCAACTTAGAAGGATGTAAGCTAACTGTCCTGCCACAACAGTGCAGACTACAAACCTTTTTAATGTAAAATAACTGGTCTGAAGTCCAAGTGCTTAAACCAAAAGGCTTAGAATGATAGCTACACTTTAATTAGGTTACTAACAAGCAGTGATAATTACAATTGAATACTTTTAAGAAGGCCTGGATTAGTGCTCAAGTTATGCAAACAAAGCTAGATTCAGCAGGCATGAATCTAGTCTATGCTACAGCAAGCAAGGTGCACCAATTTCAGTAAGAAACAGTTCAGATATGCAGGCACTATAAGCCTTTAACCAGAAATCCCAGCTCAGAAGGGCAGAATCCAGCCTCTCCTCCCACAAGAGTGCAGACCACGAACCTTCTTAATTTAAAGTAACTGGCCTGAATACCAAGTGCTTAAACCAGAACTAATACACTTTTAGAATAACAGACACTGAGCACACAATCAGCAGTTCCCAACTTAGAAGGATGTAAGCTGCCTGTCCTGCCACAACAGTGCAGACCGCAAACCTTCTTAATGTAAAACAACTGGTCTGAAGCCCAAGTGCTTAAACCAAAAGGCTTAGACTGATAGCTACACTTTAATCAGGTTACTACCAAACAGTAATAAATACAATTGAATACTTTTAAGAAGGCCTGGATTAGTGCTCAAGTTATGCAAACAAGCTAGATTCAGCAGGCCTGGATCTAGTCTATGCTACAGCAAACAAGGCACACCAGTTTCAGTAAGAAACAGTTAAAATATGCAGGCACTATAAGCCTTTAACCAGAAATTCCCAGCTCAGAAGGGCAGAGTCCAGCCTCTCCTCCCACAAGAGTGCAGACCACGAACCCTCTTAATGTAAAATAACTGGCCTGAAGCCCAAGTGCTTAAACTAGAACTAATACACTTTAAGAATAACAGACACTGGGCTCTCAGTCAGCAGTTCCCAACTTAGAAGGATGTAAGCTGCCTGTCCTGCCACAACAGTGCAGACCGCAAACCTTCTTAATGTAAAACAACTGGTCTGAAGCCCAAGTGCTTAAACCAAAAGGCTTAGACTGATAGCTACACTTTAATCAGGTTACTACCAAACAGTAATAAATACAATTGAATACTTTTAAGAAGGCCTGGATTAGTGCTCAAGTTATGCAAACAAGCTAGATTCAGCAGGCCTGGATCTAGTCTATGCTACAGCAAACAAGGCACACCAGTTTCAGTAAGAAACAGTTAAAATATGCAGGCACTATAAGCCTTTAACCAGAAATTCCCAGCTCAGAAGGGCAGAGTCCAGCCTCTTCTCCCACAAGAGTGCAGACCACAAACCTTCTTAATGTAAAATAACTGGCCTGAAGCCCAAGTGCTTAAACCCGAGCTAATACACTTTAAGAATAACAGACACTGAGTTCTCAATCAGCAGTTCCCAACTTAGAAAGATGAAAGCTGCCTGTCCTGCCACCACAGTGCAGACCGCAAACCTTCTTAATGTAAAACAACTGGTCTGAAGCCCAAGTGCTTAAACCAAAAGGCTTAGACTAATAGCTACACTTTAATCAGGTTACTACCAAACAGTAATACATACAATTGAATACTTTTAAGAAGGCCTGGATTAGTGCTCAAGTTATGCAAACAAGCTAGATTCAGCAGGCCTGGATCTAGTCTATGCTACAGCAAACAAGGCACACCAGTTTCAGTAAGAAACAGTTAAAATATGCAGGCACTATAAGCCTTTAACCAGAAATTCCCAGCTCAGAAGGGCAGAGTCCAGCCTCTTCTCCCACATGAGTGCAGACCACAAATTCTCTTAATGTAAAATAACTGGCCTGAAGCCCAAGTGCTTAAACTAGAACTAATACACTTTTAGAATAACAGACACTGGGCTCTCAGTCAGCAGTTCCCAACTTAGAAGGATGTAAGCTACCTGTCCTGCCACAACAGTGCAGACCACAAACATTCTTAATGTAAAACAACTGGTATGAAGCCCAAGTGCTTAAACCAAAAGGCTTAGAATGATAGCTACACCAAGCAGTAATAAATACAATTGAGTACTTTTAAGATGACGCAAAAGTAAAATAATGTAGGAAGAAACACAAATACAGTAACAGCAGATGAAAAAAGTGCAAATTTTTTTTTTTTTTTTTTTTTTTTAGTGAGCAAATGAGATGGGCCCAGGAGGAGTATCCAAATGCAAATTTACAAGAGGGGTGGGTAGCTTCAAAGCCACCACTAACTGAAAAATTAGAGCCACAACTTCCAGCTAGATACGAAGCAACAGAAATAAATCAATTTAAATACTGTATTATGTGAAAAAGTACAGATAAAGATTAACTTAAATTCACTTATATGTCCAGTTGATTTGATTTCATGTAGGTCTTAGCAGGCCAAAGCTCAGAATTTAAACAGAAAATAATTCAAAATGTACCACTTATATAAGACAGGAACTGAATAGCAATGAAGTAAACTACCCCCACTTATCACTGGCTATTCAAGAATTCTAACAAGCACTAACTGAAAAAACAGAGCCACAACTTCCAGCTAGATAGTATTCGAAGCAACACAAATAAATCAATTTAAATACTGTATTATTTGAAAAAAGTGTAGATAAAGATTAACTTAAATTCACTTATACGTCCAGTTGATTTGATTTCATGTAGGTCTTAGCAGGCCAAAGCTCAGAGTTTAAGCAGAAAATAATTCAAAATGTACCACTTATATAAGGCAGGAACCGAATAACAATGAAGTAAACTACCCCCACTTATCACTGGCTAGTCAAGAATTCTAACAAGCACTAACTGAAAAAACAGAGCCACAACTTCCAGCTAGATAGTATTCGAAGCAACACAAATAAATCAATTTAAATGCTGTATTATTTGAAAAAGGTGCAGATAAAGATTTACCCAAATTCACTTATACGTCCAGTTGATTTCATTTCATGTAGGTCTTAGCAGGCCAAAGCTCAGAGTTTAAGCTAAGTTAAGTATATTCATTTCTACTGATTTTTAGCTTCAGTTGTTAATTGGTGTACAGTATATTTATTTCTATTCCTTGTTAGGTTCAGTTGTTATTTGGTGAACAATACATTTATTTCTTCTGATTATTAGCTTCAGTTGTTTATTGGTGTATAATATATTTATTTCTACTGCTTGTTAACTTCAGTTGTTAATTAGTGTAGAGTATATTTATTTCTATTGCTTGTTAGCATCACTTGTTAACTGGTGTACAGAATATTTATTTCTGTCACTTGTTAGCTTCAGTTGTTAATTGATGTATGGTATATTATTTCTATTGCTTCTTAGCTTCACATGTTAATTGTCTACAGGGTATTTATTTTTATTTCTTGTTAGCTTCACTTGTTAATTGGTGTACAGTATATTTATCTCTATTGCTTGTTAGCTTCAGTTGTTAATTGGTGTACAGTATATTTATTTATTTTGCTTGTTAGCAAGGAGAGTGTGTTGAGCAGATGGAAAGAGTACTTTGAGGGGCTGATGAATGAAGAGAATGAGAGGGAGAGAAGGTTGGATGATGTGTGGACAGTGACTCAAAATGCAGTCGATTAGGAAGGAGGAGGTAAGGATAGCTATGTAGAGGATGAAGAATAGAAAGGCTGTTGGTCCAGATGACATACCCGTGGAAGCATGGAGGTGTTTAGGTGAAATGGCAGTGGAGTTTTTAACTAGATTGTTTAATAAGATCTTGGAAAGTGAGACGATGCCTGAGGAATGGAGAAAAAGTATTTTGGTGCCGATTTTTAAGAATAAGGGTGATGTGCACAGCTGTAGTAACTACAGAGGGATTAAACTGATCAGTCACGGCATGAAGGTATGGGAAAGAGTAGTGGAAGCTACGTTAAGTAGGGAGGTGATGATTAGTGATCAGCAGTATGGTTTCATGTCAGGAAAGAGCACTACAGATGCGATGTTTGTTCTGAGTGTGTTGAAGTACAGAGAAGGTCAGAAGGAGTTGCATTGTGTCTTTATGGACTTAGAGAAAGCATATGACAAGGTGCCTAGAGAGGAGTTGCGGTATTGTATGAGGAAGTCGGGAGTGTCAGAGAAGTATGTAAGAGTGGTACAGGATATGTACAAGGGTAGTGTGACAGCAGTGAGGTCTGCGATGGGAGTGACGGATGCGTTTAAGGTGGAGGTGGGATTACATCAAAGATCAGCTCTGAGCCCTTTCTTATTTGCAGTGGTGATGGACAGGTTGACAGACGAGATCAGACAGGCATCCTCGTGGACTATGATGTTTGCAGATGACATTGTGATCTGTAGTGAGAGTAGGGAACAGTTAGAGGAGAACCTGGAGAGGTGGAGATATGCTCTAGAGAGAAAAGGAATGAAGGTCAGCAGGACTAAGACAGAATATATATGTGTGAATGAGAGGGAGGATAGAGGAATGGTGAGGATGCAGGGAGTATAGGTGGTGAAGGTGGATGAGTTTAAATACTTGTGATCAACAGTTCAGAGTAATGGTGAGTGTGGAAGAGAGGTGAAGAAGAGAGTACAGGCAGGATGGAGTGGGTGGAGAAGAGTGTCAGGAGTGATTTGTGACATATGAGTACCAGTAAGAGTGAAAGGGAAGGTCTACAAGAGGGTAGTGAGACCAGCTATGTTATATGGGTTGGAGATAGTGCCATTGACAAAAAGGCAGGAGTCAGAGCTGGACATGGCAGAGTTAAAGATGTTAAGATTTGCATTGGGTGTGACAAGGATGGACAGGATTAGGAATAAGTATATTAGAGGGTCAGCCCAGGTTGGAATGTTTGGAGACAAAGCCAGAGAGGCAAGATTACATTGGTTTGGACATGTGATGAGGAGGGATGCAGAGTATATTGGGAAAAATATACTAAGGATGAAGCTGCCAGGTAACAGGGAAAGAGGAAGGCCTAAGATAAGGTTTATGGATGTGGTGAGAGAGGACATGCAGGTGGTTAGTGTGACAGAGCAGGATGCAGAGGACAGGAAGTAATGGAAACAGATGATCCGCTGTGGCGACCCCTTGTGGGAGCAGCAGAAAGAAGAAGTTAGCATCACTTGTTAACTGGTGTACAGTATATTTATTTCTATCACTTCTTAGCTTCAGTTGTTAATTGGTGATTGGTATGTTATTTCTGTTGCTTGTTAGCTTTGGTTGTAATTGGTGTACAGTATATTTATTTCTATTGCTTGTTAGCTTCAGTTGTTAATTTGTGTACAGTATATAATTTCTATTGCTTGTTAGCTTCAGTAGATAATTGGTGTACAATATATATATTTCTGTCACTTGTTAGCTTCAGTTGTTAATTGGTGTACAATATATGTATTTCTATCACTTGTTAGCTTCAGTTGCTAATTAATATACAGTATATTTCTCTCTATTGCTTGTTAGCTTCATGTATTAATTGGTGTACAGTACATTTATTTCTATTGCTTGATAGGTTCACTTGTTAATTGATGTGCAGTATATTTATTTCTACCACTTGTTACCTTCAGTTGTTAATTCGTGTACATTACATTTATTTTTATTGCTTGTTAACTTCAGTTGTTAATTGGTGTACAGTATATTTATTTCTATTTCTTGTTAGCTTCAGTTGTTAATTGGTGTACAGTATATTTATTTCCATCACTTGTTAGCTTCAGTTGTTAATTGGTGTACAGTATAGTTATTTCTATTCCTTGTTAGCTTCAGTTGTTATTTAGTGTACAGTATATTTTTTTCTATTGCTTATTAGCTTCAGTTATTAATCGGTGTATACTATATTTCTATTGCTTGTTAACTTCAATTGTTAATTGGTGTGCAGTATATTTATTTCCATCACTTGTTAGCTTCAGTTGTTAATTGGTGTACAGTATATTTATTTCCATCACTTGTTAGCTTCAGTTGTTAATTGGTGTACAGTATAGTTATTTCTATTCCTTGTTAGCTTCAGTTGTTATTTAGTGTACAGTATATTTTTTTCTATTGCTTATTAGCTTCAGTTATTAATCGGTGTATACTATATTTCTATTGCTTGTTAACTTCAATTGTTAATTGGTGTGCAGTATATTTATTTCTACTGCTTGTTAGCTTCTGTTGTTAATTAGTGTAGAGTATATTTATTTCTATTGCTTGTTAGCATCACTTATTAATTGGTGCACAGTATATTTATCTCTATAGCTTGTTAGCTTTAGTTATTAATTTGTAGCAGTACATTTATTTCTATTACTTGTTAGGTTCAGTTGTTAATTGCTGTGCAGTATATTTATTTGTGTCGCTTGTTAGCTTCAATTGTTAACTGGTGTACCGTATGCAGATTTATATTGCTTGTTAGCTTCAGTTGTTAATTGTGTACAGGGTATTTATTTCTATTTCTTGTTAGCTTCACTTATTAATTGGTGTACATTTTATTTATCTTTATTGCTTGTTAGCTTGAGGTGTTAATTAGTGTACAATACACCTATTTCTACTGCTTGTTAGCTTCAGTTGTTAATTGGTGTACAATATATATATTTCTATCACTTGTTAGCTTCAGTTGTTAATTGGTGTACAGTATATTTATTTCTATTGCTTATATTCTCTTGTTTATTGGTGAACAGTGTATTTATTTCTGAGGCTCATTAACTTCAGTTAATAATTGGTGTACAGTATATTTATTTTGTATTGCTTGTTAGCTTCACGCAGTAGTGGTGCTGCGGTAGCGTTGTCGCCTCACAGCAAGACATTGTCGCGTTCGATTCTCAGCTAGAGCGTCTGCTGTGTGGAGGCATGCGTGAATGGGCGTGCCTTCGGTGAAGGTTGTGTGTCAGGGCTGGTAACTCTGCACGTAAAAATCCATTACCAAATATTAACGGACCGGAGTTCCGCTGTGGTGACCCCTAACCGGGATAAGCCAAAAGACACAACATTTATGTCACTTGTCAGCTTCCTTTGTTAATTGGTGTACAGTATATTTATTTCTATTGCTTGTTAGCTTCAGTTGTTAATTGGTGTGCAGTATATTTATTTCTATTGCTTGTTAGCTTCAGTTGTTAATTGGTATACAGTATATTTATTTCTGTCACTTGTCAGCTTCCTTTGTTAATTGGTGTACAGTATATTTATTTCTACCACTTGTTACCTCCAGTTGTTCATTGCTGTACAGTATATTTATTTCTATCACTTGTTAGCTTCAGATGTTAATTGGTGTGCAGTACATTTATCTCTATTCCTTGTTAGCTTCAGTTGTTATTCGGTTTATAGTATATTTTATATTGCTTGTTAGCTTCACTTGTTAATTGGTGTACAGTATATTTAATTCTATTGCTTGTTAGCTTAAGTTGTTAATTGGTGTACAGTATATTTATTTTGTATTACTTGTTCGCTTCAGTTGTTGGTTTACAGTATATTTATTTCTATTGCTTGTTTGCTTCCGTTGTTAATTGGTGTACAGTATATTTGTCTCTATTTG
This sequence comes from Protopterus annectens, assembly GCF_019279795.1. Classification (NCBI taxonomy): domain Eukaryota; kingdom Metazoa; phylum Chordata; order Ceratodontiformes; family Protopteridae; genus Protopterus; species Protopterus annectens. Next base: position 859,027,887 of record NC_056750.1, read on the forward strand.
TTAGCTTCAGTTATTTGGTGTAGAGTACATTTATTTGTATTGCTTGTTAGGTTCAGTTCTGTGTATATATACATATATATACAAAACACATGCACACTAACTACAACTTCTGAAGCTTCTCCCCAACACCCTGCTATTATCCAACCCCCCACAAATCAGGTTACACCAACAACCTTTTCAGCCTCCTTGCTCCTAAATTATTGGAATTTCTCCCCCCCACACACCTAAAGGAACTACTCTCCCTATTCCTCACCTTCAGAGCTGACCCTAAAAATGTCCCCTATACCAAACCACACAGTGCTTGTCACATCACACAAGTGTCTGTCAACCTCTAGCCTTATTCTCAATTACTGACACATCTTACTACCACCTACCCCTCCCCTTCCCTGCCCTGATACTGATTACTCAAACCTACTCCTTTCCTTCCCTGCCCCGACTCTGATTACTCCCACCTACCCCTTCCATTTTTTGCCCTGACTCTGATTATTCCCACCTACACCTCCCCTTCCCTGTCCTAATGCTGATTATTCCCATCTACCCTTCTCTTCCCTGCCTTGACTCTGATTACTCCAACTACCCCTCCCCTTCTCTGCCGCAACTCCGATTACTCACACCTACCCCTTCCCTTGCCTGCCCCGACTCATAGAAATGCATGCATGTATTGTTCCAACAAATTCCATCTATTATAAGTGTAATTTGCTCCTTCCCTTTTCTAAAGAACCCACTTCCAACTATTTTATGTTCTTTACAACATTCAGTACTTTAATTACATTTGATTTAGATTTTGATTTCCATTTTCAAGTAATTGCTTTTTCGGCAGCTTTAAATTTAATAAGGCCTTTCTTTATCTGTGCAATTCAGATTGTGTCCCATGTTGAAAAGAATCATTTCCCTAGTTACTCATTTGCTCATCCAATATGTCTGACAGAGTACTCTGTAGGGATTTTTTAAAACCTGCTAACACATTATACTAAGGAAAAACATGTTCATAGTTATCTTTCTTTCCCATCACGCCACTAGCATTTGTTATCTACTTGAGGAAAAATTCTCTGAAGCCTGCTTAGTGTGAAAATAGCTTTGCAAACACTTACAAGCAAAAATTGTAAACCTTCTGCACGTTATTGCATACTTGGGAGCCATACAAATGTCTTGCAATTGTTCTCTTGTAAATTGCGTTTCCAGTCTCTCTTCCCAGCTTTTTCTAAGCTCCTCTGGTCGATTCTTAATGTTATCGTACCATATTTTATATGTCAGTCATTCCTTTGCTTTGACAGATTTCTCATGTATTTATATTTGTGCAACCACAATGTTGCTGTATAAGCTTGGGGGATATGAGGGTCTTTCTCTTCATATTGGGGGTGCAGCAGAGAGCTTCCTCTTTATGCTTTTTTACATCTTGAGCATTTGTTCTCATCCTTGTGGTTTCTTGGGTTTAAGTCTCATGGGGTTTAGTAGCTGAATACTAGTTAATCAAACAATTTGACTTCTCCGACAACATTTTGCTCTAAAGGGAAGTCCTCAACTTAAAAGTCAAAAACATGCATCTCTTCCTACAAAGTCATACTTCACCAATTAGAAGAAAATAAATCCAAACGTTAGACAAAACTACAGAAAAATAGAAATTATGCCCAGCAATTAAAAAAACACATAAAGTGATGTTGTACTGCTGTAAGATGAGATCCATCCCCATAGATGGAAACTGTTACATCATAGTGCTGTTATGTAACAAGCATGACGGAAACTGTTACATCATAGTGCTGCTATGTAACAAGCATGACGGAAACTGTTACATCATAGTGCTGCTATGTAACAAGCATGATGGAAACTGTTGCATCATAGTGCTGCTATGTAACAAGCATGATGGAAACTGTTACATCATAGTGCTGCT
>NC_056750.1:859034774-859044774 GCF_019279795.1 Protopterus annectens
AGCTCGTTAAGTTGGTCTGTTGGCAGGTGTGGAAGGAGCCTGACTCAATTGAACCAATACCAAAGAGGTCAGATAGGTACTGGCTCCACATATCAGGAGGGAATTCTGGAGTAAGCGGGGTACCCATGGATGCCATGGTCATGGCAGTGGCCACTAAGAAGGAACTTGCAGAACAAAGTTCCTCTGTTCATCCCCCTAACAGAGAGTCTAGGGCAACAGACATGTTTGGGAAGCATGTCTATACTTCAGCGACCTTTGCTCTTAGGTCACTGAACTATTTGGCACATTTTACTAGGTTGCAAAGGGATTTGATCAAAGAACTTTCAAAATCCCTTTCAGGGACCATTTCTGCTGAGACCCTGACCTCTGTGCCCATTAAGTTGGCTACCCTCTAATCCATCTCAAATTCATCCATGAGACTTATTTCACATGCAGCCAAGGGTGCCTCAAAGGCAGTGTGTTCAGGCATATCCATTAGAAGGCATGCCTGGATGCACTTATGTGATTTTGCAGAGTCCTTCAAGTCCTCATTCATCAATGCTCCCTTTGGCAGCAGTTCTTTGTTTGGCCACAAAGTGAAGGACACATTATCCAGGTGTGAGAAGGACAGAAAGATTCACTCTGCAGTTGGTGTATGTTTTCTGACCCCTCAAAGATCCTTTTCCAGGAATCAACAAGGTGGTCAGAATATGTGGTTCAAGAAGTCCCAGGGTCCTTTTCAAGATGCATGTGGAGGAAGTTCCCCTAGGGGGCAGAGGGGGAACTCTAATGGCCCCATGGAAGAGGAGGTCAGTAAAACCAGGGGTCCAGAGATTCTTTCTCTGATATACCCTATCAATGATCTTGAAAGCAGGCCTGATTGTCCCCCTCTGGAGGCAAGCAGAGGTCAAATATCCTTGCACCAGGGAGTCTAGCTAGACATAAAAAAGATAATTGGGTGCAGAATATTATTTCCAGAGGTTATATAATTCCCTTTTTCCTTCCATCCCCGACTCTATGCAAAATTCTCATTGTTCCACCTAGTCAGAGGAAAGAAGCAGCCCTTGAAGTATAAAAGCTGCTAGAAAAAGTCATCTAAGAGGTCCTGCCAGACAAGATAGAATCCAGAACTTACTCAACATTTTTTATTGCCAAAAAGACAGGGGACTGGAGTCCAATTTTGGATCCTTGCAACTTGAACAAGTCAGTTCAACATACAAAGTTTTGGATGGTCACGGTTCAATCCATTCTCCCCTTCCTGAGCAAAGACAACTGGATGTGCTTGATAGAACTTCAGGATGTGTACTATCACATAAAGATGAACAGACAATCCAGAAGGTACTTACACTTCTGGCTGGAAACCAGTCACTACCAGTTCAGAGCACTGTCCTTTGGCCTCACCACAGCTCCCAGGGTGTTCATCAAATGCATGGCAGTGGTGGCAGCTCACTTGAGACTGCTTGGTTTCCAAGTGTATCCATATCTAGAAGACTGGCTCATTACTGCCCCACTCAGGCATCTGTTAATAAGGGAAAGGGATCAGGTACTTCAGATTTGTTTTCATCTGGGAATAACCATAAATTACGACAAGTCTCACCTACAGCCAACTCAAATTTTGGAATTCATAGGAGCAGTTTTCAACATGACATCAGGGACAGATTCTCTTCCTCTCAAGAGTATAGACTAAGATTCCAAGTCAAGAGAATAATTCACAGTACCAATGTTTCAGCCCAGTTGATCCTTCAGGTATTGGGATCGAAGTCATCTGCCATATTTTTAGTTCCTCTAGCAAGGTTTTATATGAGAATTCTTCAATCGATGCTAGCAACACAGTGGTCCATTCTTCGCCAGAACATGTTAAGACAAGTAAGGATCACTCAGGCATCCAAGAGATAACTCTGGTGGTGGATTCATTCAGATCAAATTCTACAAAGCCGTCCTTTCATTCTCCCTCACACCACGGCCATAGTGACCACAGACGCTTCCCAGATCGGGTGGGGGCACTTTCTGTAGAGAACAGTCCAAGGCACTTGATCTCCTGAAGAGGCCAACTTGCATATCAATGTCCTAGAGATGAGAGCAGTGTTTTAGTGTTGCAAGCCTTCCATGATGCTGTGCCTTCAAGGACAATTACAATTCAAATGGACAATATTTCAGTAGTTTGGTACATCAACAAACAAGGAGGGAACAGATCATGTCTGTTGTGTTGAGAAGCACTCAGAGTGTGGCAATCTGCGATCTCATCAAGTTGCTTTCTCATAGCAATGCAAATTCTGGGGAAGTCCAATGTGATAGCAGACAAACTGAGCAGATTGAGTCTTTCACATCATGAGTGGTCTCTCAACAGGAAAGTGGCAGAAATTATTTTCTGTCAGTGGGGCCATCCTTGCTGTGACCTTTTTGCTTCTCCCTTAAACAACAAATGCAACAGCTACTTTGCCCTAATCCCTCTTCACAAGGATTCACCAAGGGATGCCTTACTTCACAATTGGTCCCCCGGTCTACTTTATGCTTACCTACCAATCCCTCTAATTCTGAAATCCCTGCTGAGAGCTTCCAGGTTAAAGAGGAAAGTCATCCTCATTGCACCTTACTGGCCTCATCAGATTTGGTTCCCCTTCCTGTGGCTTCATCTTCTTTGCCAACCTTGGATTCTGGATCCAATTCCAGATCTCCTGTTACATTCGACAGATATGGTTCATCCGGATATCTCAAATCTCAAGCTAACAGCATGATTTCTCCATTTCGGTTAATAGCCAGACAATTGATGCTGTCTTCCCATGTCCATCATATTCTTTTATCTTCCCATAAACCTTCAGTAAGAAAGCTTTATACAAGTAGATGGAAAAGGTTTCTTTACTGGGCACAACAAAAACTCATTGATCCCTTTTCAGCTGCAATACATAGCATTCTGGAATTGGTGGCATTAATCTTTAATGAGGGGGTGAGCTCCTCTCCCATTAAGGTTCAGTTAGCAGCAATCTCTAATTTTCATGTTGGGTTTGAAAATTCTTCTGTGGCCTCTTCTAAACTTTGTAAAGCATTCCTGAGAGGTACTCTTCTATTGAGACCCATGTATAAAAACCCTGCTCCATGGTGGTATCTGAACTTGGTACTGCAGGCCTTAAATCATTCCCCCTTTAAACCAGCAGCTAAATGTGACCTTAAGTTTCTGACATGGAAAACATTACCTCGCTTAGAAGAATTTCAGAACTTCAAGCCTTGTCATCGAAGCCTGCCTCCTTGATTTTTTGCAAGGCTAGAGTTACATTATGAACCAATGCGTCCTTCCTTCCCAAGGTGGTGTCAGAATCCAGTATCAATCAGTCCATTAATTTGCCAGTATTCTTTGCTAAATTTGCAAACAAAGGTGAATACATGTTGCATTTATTGGCTGTTCACAGACAATAATGCTTTTATTTACATTGGACAAAATAAATCAGAAAGACAGACTATTTTGACTCTTCTGCAGACTTGAAATTGGGAAAGCCAGTGACAAAAGTAACTCTAGCCAGATGACGGACAGATTGTATTTCTTTTATCTATAACAAACTGGGTCTAACCTTACCCAAACCGATAAGAGTCCATTCAACTAGTTCCATGGCAACTTCTTCAGTCTTTCTATCTAGAGCTTCTGTGGATGATATGTGCAGCTGCAATCTTGGAAAATCCTCATCCCTTTATCACTCATTACAAATTGTATCTGGTCTCGAGAGGCAGAGCAGTGTTTGGCTCATCTGTGCTTAGGCGTATCCTTCCTTAGAGTCCACCCAGGGTTCTAAGTAGCTAGGGACTCTGTCCCAGCAGCTGAGGATAGAAAGAAAATTGACAATATCTGATAAAGAAGTTATGTACTCACCATAACTTCCATCTGTTGTTCGTTTTCATTCTTCCTTACCTTCTTGCCCACCAACCCCCATCCCCTTATTTCAACAAACTTCTGAAAGAATGAGACATTGTAAAGACACCATCGTCCTTTATGACTGCACTCCAGATATAGTTCCCTCTGCAGGACATATGCGCACCAGATATAGTTTCCTCTGTAGGACATATGCGCTCCAGATATAGTTCCCTCTGCAGGACATATGCGCTCCAGATATAGTTTCCTCTGTAGGACATATGCGCTCCAGATATAGTTCCCTCTGTAGGACATATGCGCTCCAAATATAGTTCTGTCTGTAGGACATATGCGCTCCAGATATAGTTCCCTCTGTAGGACATATGCGCTCCAGATATAGTTTCCTCTGTAGGACATATGCGCTCCAGATATAGTTCCCTCAGTAGGACAGATACATTTTTATGTATCTTTCTGTATCCATTTTGGTAGATACCACTTCAGGGGAAAATCAGCCAACAAGATCTGGGATATGTTAAGGGCTGGTGCATTATGGGTAAGGGAGAAGCTTGAGAGCTTTTTGGTTACCACAAACTTTAGTGACGGCCGAATCAGATCCAAGGTACAGATCTAAACCCAACAGCTGAGGAAGAATGAAAATGGACAACACAGATAGAACATTATAATCAGTACATAACTTTTTGCCCTCTGTTGGCTCAAGCTGTCAGCTTTTAGAAATCCCTTTTCAGACTGCACCCCCCCTCCCACACACACACACACACACACACACACACACACACACACACACACACACACACACACACACACACACACTCACTCCTTATTGAATGTGCTAGTCTGGTGTCCCCAGTAGCACCACTGCCTCACTCTTCGCAAAGCCAAATGGCTACAAGCTGATCTTTCACTTGCATCTCACCTCTACAGACTAGTAGCTCTAGAAATAGTTTCCCCTGTGACAGCAAAAGCCTGTGGAAAAAAAACTCCTATTGTAACCTAAGGCACTGCATCCAAACAGCTCCTATGCTCACGACTTCAAAAGCTAATTTACATTGTACTAACATCTTTGGCATTGCTCAGTTTCTCCCTGTTTACCTAAAATCATAACTATTGAAACAAGCCAATGTGCCTGCTCTGACAACAGGCCTCTACAACATCACACAATGTCTCACAATGTACCACAATATCCTACAATATCCCACAATGTACCATAACATACCACAATGTACAGCAACATCTCACAACATTCCACAATGTCCCACAGCATACCACAACATCCCACAACATACCACAACGTCCCGCAACATACTACAACGTCCCACAACATACCACAATGTCCCTCAACATCCCACAATATACCACAATGTGCTACCTCTCCTTATCTTCCTCCACTACTTAGGATTATTTTGTAAATAACGTATATTCACTTTGACTAAAACAGCAACTCCTTAACTAGTTTGAAACATTTTTACTTGTATGTTATTGTCTGTCTTTACTCATAAGACAATATAAATTGTGTGCGACTAATACCCTGCATTGATTTTGCTATTAATGTTTAATATCAGTACTATTAATATAATGCTCTATTACTATTGCTTTGTAAATTATAAAAATCTGTTTTCACTCAAATTGTGCCTGCATATGGTCAGTTTGGATCAGTCCACTGCTCAGGTAAACAAATATAAATTAAATAAAATAAAATGAAGAATACTATATTATCTTAACCTATAATGTCATGCTGGAGCATTACTTACTGAAAGGTGAATCCACAGGTTAACCCTTGTTCATAGGTTCATAGGAGGTTACTAGGCTAGCAGCCCTACAAAACTTACAAGCCTAGCCATGTTAATCCCGAGTTGCCTCAATTGTCCTTAGTTAGATGGATGTAATTTACAGAGTGAGTCTGTTATAAACACCAACTACCCCTGCCCATGAGGGACATGGGTACCAGCCCTGGGGTGGTTTTGTGGTCCGCCATCCAGTGAGGACCTCTGCTTCACATGAATTGGAGGTTTATTCCAGAGTAGCGGCAATCTCTGGGAGATGTACCTTGTGTGTCCAGCATGTTCTGTTAATGTCACAGGCTAAGTTAAGATCCCTACTCTTGTGCCATGTGACTTGCAGATGTGCAGCACATCCATCAGGGCAGGGTCAGAGGCTGCCCTGTAGGCCAATCACAAGTCGCCTCTCAGTAGCCTATAGGATACAGAGTGACAGGGCTTTCAGTCTGTCCATGTAAATCATAGTTTGGAGGCCCTGTATTTTCTTAGTGAGAAACCTCTGTGGTCTCTCCAGCTGCTGCAGGTGTCTGGTAAGGTACATGCAGAAGAGAGCATTGTAATCTTGTGATACATTGTTAGTAATAGGTTCATAGGTTCGTAGTTTAGTACTAGGCTATCGGCCCTAGGACCTATACAATCCTAGCCATAAAAATTCCCTGGCTATTTCTTCCCACAATATTTACTTCCCTGGACCCATTTCTAGCAGGGCGACTGACATGATCCCCGGAGTGAATTTCCTATTTCCTATCCAATCGTCAAGGTTCCTTTTGAAGTGGGCCAAAGAGGCACTTGCTTGACATGTATGGGCAGTCTGTTCCAGAGTCTGGGGAGTCTCTGGGTCAGGAACCTATCCCTCCAGCATGTTTTGTTCATTGTAATGACAAGGTTTCGATCCCTGGAGCATGTGGCACTGAGGGATTGGGATTTCTTTAAGTGTAGCATGTCCAACAGCTCTGGGTTTGACATGGCCTTGAATGTTACTCAGAGATCGCCTCTGAGTAGACAATATGCGACAGAGTATAGCTGGAGTTTTTTAAGATGGTCAGCATAGGGCATCTGCTTTAGGCCTGTGATTCTTTTAGTGAGGTATTTCTCCGGCCTTTCCAGTTGTTGCAGATGTCTTGACAGGTACATACCAAATGGGGCGCTGTATTCTATAATGGGTCTAATGAGGGATGAGTGCAGTGGGACAATGACCTCCTTTTTTCTGTATGAAAAGCCCTTAGTGATGAGGTGTGCCACATAGGAGGATTTCCTGACTGTTGTGGCAATATGGTTATCGAAGGTGAGACCACTGTCCACCTGTGTTCCTAAGTCTCATCACATTTTCAGTGTTTAGTGCACTGCCACCTATGTGGTAATTCATGGGTACATGTTTTTTCCCAAAGGGAATAACTATACATTTCTTAGCATTGAGCTTGAGCCCATAGCTCTGGCACCAAGCATCTGTTTCTGTAAGGCCCTTTTGTAGAATATCCACATCATCTGGGGATTCAATAATGGCTCCCAGTTTGCAGTCATCTGTGAACTTTGTTAGCCAGAGTCCCTTAGTGTTGGCCTGTACTTCAGAGAAGCAGATGCCAAACAAGAGTGTTCCCAGGACTGAACCCTGAAGTACTCCACTTGTCACTTGTCTGGAGCTGGATTTGGAGTTGGCTGCTTTTACAGTGTGGCAACCCATCGAGTGACATAGGGATTAATGCCCAACTTAGTAAGTTTATCTATGATTCCAGAGTGGGGAATGGTGTTGAAGGCCTTGGTGAAGTCCAGATAGGCTGTGTGGACTGCCTTACCCTCATCACCAGCTCTGGAGACTGATTTGAAGAAGTCAATCAGGTTCAGGAGACAAGAGCAGCCCTTCACGAACACAAACTGGGTGGGGTCCAGTGTTTGAAGGTTGCCAATGTCTTTGTTTATAAGTTCCATGATAATACGCTCCATGGCCTTGCCGATCAGGCTCATCAGACTGATGGAGCAGTAGTTCCCAGGATCCAAGGTGGATCCCCCCCCTTGTGGAGTGGAATAACTGTAGCTGTGTGCCACTCAGTGGGCATGAAGCCTGAGGTGAGGCTATGATTAAACATGACACTTGGGTAAAGTGCCAGTTCATTTTGTTGTTCATGTAGTACACAGCCTGGGATGTCATCTGGTCCCATGGATGCTGTATTCTTAGCTTTGGAGAGTGTGTTTTTTACCTGTGTGGCCATTATTTCTGGAAATTGGCAATCCTTTGCTATTGAGATGGGCTCTTTCGGGGTTGAGAGAGGGGTGAAGTTGGCACTGAATCGATCTGCCAGGATATTAGCAATATCTTCGGGATCAGTATACTTAATACCATTCTGTTGTAGCTCAGAGCAGATCTGAGCATTGCCATTTAGATTCTTGACATAACTATAGAATGCCTTGTGGTTGTCTTTGGAATCTTTGGCAGTTTTATTTTTGTAGCTAGCTTTGGAGGATTTTATGAGGGATCTCAGCTTCTTACTGAGGCTGGTAAGGGAGTTTTTTGCATCCTGGGATTTTCCTCTTTTCTGCAACAGTTTCTTCCTTTTGTTGTAAAGTTCGTTTATGGCAGGGGACCACCAGATTGGCTTCCTTTTTTGGAGGAGAACATCTTGGTTCTATTTGGGATGGCATAACTTTTTCCTTATTATTGCTGAGAACCACATCAAAAACTGGAAAAGCATGTTTCATAGGATCATAGGAGGTTACTAGGCTAATAGCCTTGAGGCCCTTACAAGCCTAGCCAAGACTTTATCCCAAAAAAAACCTCAGTCAGCACTTGTTGCCCCTGTCAATGAGGGACACAGGTGGAAACCCTGGGACAAATTTGTGGTTTCCCATCCACTCATCAAGGTCAGTGAGGTACTCTGTTTGATGTGTATGGGAAGTCTGTTCCAGAGATGCTTGGATAGGGCCTTTAACACTTGATCTGTGGAGATGTGAGGTGCAGGACAAGTATTGGGGATGTTTAAAGGGCCTTTGGGGGGGGGCAGGGGTGAAGTTTTCTCTGAGCCCATCTGCTAGCAGGTTGGCTAAGTCAACAGGATCAGTGTAAGTGATACTGTTAAGTACTTATTCAGAACAACCCTGGGCATTGCCATGGAGGCTCCTGATGTAACTGAAGGAGGCTTTGTGGTTTCCCTTTGTTTTGGAAGCTAGTTTCAATTCATAATTGGCTTTGGAGATTTTCTCTAGTGATCTAATTTGCTTGTTGAGGCTAAGGAGGGAGTTTTTCCAATTTGGAATTTGTTCCTTTTTACCCTTGGACAACAGTTTCTTCCTTTTCTTGTAAAGCTTGTTGATAGAGGATGTCCACCAAACAAGTTTGTGTTTCATTGGGGAGCAGGTTTTAGTTCTGTTGGATATGACTGAGTTCATGCAGTTGCACAGGTGGCTGTATACTGCATTACGTTCATAGGTTAGTTCTAGGCTAACTGCCATTGTGGGTCATTTTTTTAAGCCTAGCCAGTTACCCCATGTGGGGATCAAACCCTGCCCCTTGTGTCTGTAAGGTAAACATCTTAACCATTATGCCAACCCCCCACCCTACTACTGTTCAGTACAGTTGTCTGCATCCTTTGAGGGGGCGGTGATGTGAAGCTACAGATACCCTGCCTTAGGAGGTTGTCAGCTTTTGAGAAGTTTTTTAGCTTGATTACGGCTGGTGGGGTTGGGTGGGATAGAAACTTTGAATGAGACAGTCCGATGATCTGATATAACCAGGGAAGAACATACTATGGGAGTGGTACAGCGGTTGCCCATGTTGATGAGAACAAAGTCCATAATGTTATCTCCCCTTGTGGGGGATGAGACAAGCTGGGCTAGTGTGTTAGAACTGATGAAGTCAAGGAATCATTGAGTGAGTGCCTTAGTGCAGGAATAGTTCACCCAGTCTATGGTGGGGTATTTGAAGTCACCAAGGATCAGGGTGTCAGGGTGTACCTTAATGGAGTCAAGTAGATCCAGGTAAGAGGAATGGGTGTCCTGAGTCATGGAGGGGGTCTATAGCTGGCTCTAACTTGGATAGGTGTCTTGCCAACTGTCAGTTGCACTTGGAGTAGTTCCAGTATGTCATGTTGGCAGAACAGTCTGGAGGTGTGCCTGTCCATAATGAAGATAGAGACTCCACCACCCTTAGTAATCCCAACCTCATTTTGGGGTCATAATGTGTGGAATGAGGTATAGCCTGGTAAGGCAAGGGTGCTGTCCGCAGCCCTGAACCAGGTTTCTGTGACCGCACAAACATCGCCATCTTCCAGTGCAAGGATAGCCTCCAGTGAGTGCATTTTCAGGTTAAGGCTTTTAGCGTTTAGCAGCATGACCTTCAATTTGTTTTTTGGCAGATCTTTTATGTTGGAAGATTTATCTTTGGGACAGTGATTAA
>NC_056750.1:859049774-859153921 GCF_019279795.1 Protopterus annectens
CTTCTTTGTAGCTGTGATATGGATATCCCACCACTACCAACTTATATGGGATGTGGATATCCCTCAACTGCCAACCAATATGTGATGTGGATATCCTACCACTGCCAACCAATAAATATGTGATGACCCTCCACCTCTAGGCCAGTAATCAAGAAGCATCAGTCCTCACCATTGGCATCAGTGGGGGACATTCACTGGTAGGATAACAAGTACACACACAGTATTTCCAGATGCAGCTCTCTGCATCAAGTACAGTTTCCCTTCACAGCACACAGAGACCACAGTCTGAGGCTTTTTTCTCCAGATCCCCAATAAGACTTCCCACTGGCACAGCTATAAAGTTGAGTCCTTAGACAGGGCCCCAAGCCAAGTCCTCCAACACTCTCTCTGTCCAACCAGTTCTTCATGTCCCTGACCAAGTAGTTGACATACACACTCTTGAAGATTTGTTTTATGTGCACGCACGCACACACACACACACACACACACACACACACACACACACACACACACACACACACGCACACCTGGGAAAGGCTGGCACAGGTTTACTAGCTATGCTGCCTTCAGCCCAGACCATAAGGCAGACCCCAGAACCCCTCACTAGCTACTTTAAGGCCCTTAACAAAGGGTGTCCAATGTTACTGTGTAATATTAATACTAATACAAATAGTAGTTTGATCAAGAACAAGGCTATTAGGAGTGGCTCACCGAGTGTCATCAAATAATTATGCAAATACTCTCAAAACTTAAAAATCTCTACAAATATCAGCCAAAATGAAAGGTTTAAATATATTTAATAATAAATAATAAATGAACAAGAAAATACTAAGTATATATTCACAGTGATATCAGAATTCAAAACACAGGAAATATTTAAAATAACATTGAAGGACAGGCTCAGACAAATAAAGAAAAACAATTTCTAAACTAAGCTTCATGATATTCCTGACTGAATCTAAGAGAATCACTATTCCCTAATAACGTACGTAATAGAGCAAGGTAGATGACGTACTGAATGGTTCTTGTTGTCAGGCCCAAGACAGAATACAGAATGATCTGTCTCACTAACAGACTTCTCAAAATAATATCTAAAATATTACTTCTGAGATAGCTTGCAAACTGACAAAATTTCTTACCATCTGACTTCTAGTTCCCATGCAAAACCCCCATTGCTGGAAGCTGGCAGGACTTAGCACCTACCTGTAAAAATACACACACAAGGGCTTTTGCTCAGATCTTTGGCAGGTGCTAAAAGTCATAAAACAATTGCATACCTCCACACTTCCAGAGTAGTAATTAGCTCACCCCAAATACAATACAGAAAGCTTCCTAGTACAGACTTTGTGTCTCTGGCTGCATTGAAACCTGTAAGATAACATCTTCATGGTCTAGCCTATAAAGTGATTTAATTTCAGATTTTTTTAATGTTTGCTGGACTGAGGTTAACCTCCTGATTCCCAATTTCCCCTGTTAAAGATATACATTTAAACAGTTACAATAATGCATGTACATTTCTGTTCTCCCCAGCAGGGCACATTGTGGATGCATTTCAAACACAAGCACTTTACAAATACCTTTTCAACACAAATGTCTGTACAAACAAGTTAGATATACACATGACATACAGTTCTACTACATTTGTAACAACAGCATCTTGTATGACATACAGTTCTAATGCATTTGTAACACAAGCACCTTGAATAAACCAGTTTGATATTCACAAATGACAAATAATTATTTACAAAATTCCAGCTAGCTGTGCTGACAGCACCTCATTTTGTCACAGTAGCATTCTTATGGTTTGATTAAAGAGAAAGACCACTAATTTGTGGTAATAAAACATTAAACTAATGTGTGGGTGGAGTTTTCTTGTTCATTTAAATCTGAAAGCTTAGCTTGAAAGCATTGTTTTTGCTTAAACTCAGAACTGTAGCTCCAGGATCTGATGCTATCCGTGTCAATATCGATCACGGATAGGTCTAGGATCTGACCTTGGATCTGAGTTGGCAAAAGTGAGCGGCAGCTCCTAAGCTCGAGCTCCTCCCCCCTCTACTTACTTCCTGTTACCGACAATCTTCAGATCTTGTTTGCCACAATTGTGGATGGTTGTAACGTTCCTAAGCTGCTTGAGCTCGGTTTTGCAGATAAGTGAAAATTTCTTGTGTTCTTTCAGCTTTTCTTGTCTCCCTCTTCTGCTTAGTTAAGTTTTAGTCTAATTTAGTGTAGTTCACTGTAGTTTAGTGTAATTTCCTTCCCCCCAGTTAGTTTTTCTCTGGTGTTAGAGTTGTCTTCCCACCCTTTTCATCTTCCCCTCTCCCTCTTTTAGTGAGAGTGATTTGGTGTGTGTGTGTGTGTGTGTGTGTGTGTGTGTGTGTGTGTGTATTATGGCTGAAAAACTTTCGGGTTTTAGGCGCTGCTCTTCATGCGGTCCCAAGTTTGCTCCCACTGACACGCACGAGGAGTGCATCTACTGTCTAGGAGAGCCCCATTTGGAGACTGAGTGTGACATTTGTGCTGGCTTCAATCTCCGAGCTCTCCTAGACCATAGAAATAAGCTACTGTTTAAGGGGTTGGCTTCTGGGGGCCCCTTGGTCTCAGGGTCTCCCTGTAAAGCTTCCTCAGATCCCAAGAGGAAGCACTCTTTCTCATGGGATCTGATACCAAAATGGCCCAGGCTCTTGGATCTAAGTGCTCTGGATCTGAGTCCAACCTTAGGGGCTTTGGCTCTGGGCATTTCAGCTCTGAAAGTCTTGGCTCCCTTGGTCAGATTCAACTCCTCCCAGGCAGCAGGTCATTAGATCCGATCAGTGATTTGAGGTCCCCCTTGGCTCTAACTGCCTCATCAGATCCATTTGTAGGGTCCCTGGCTGGATCAGATCCATCTAGTCCTTTGGGTCTGATGGTTCCATTGGATCCAATAGTCATTATAGAAGCTCCAGCCCTCCCCAAGTCCTCAGATCCAAAAGGGCCTAGTAGGTCCTCTTCCAGAGATTGCAGGCTATTGACTCACTTGGGGCATTCCTCGGTTTCTTCTCAGTCCACCAGGAGTTTTCTCCCTTCAGATATGGACCAAATAATGAGGAGCTTCCTTAAAGCCCAAATGGAACTAAGTCTGCTCCCATCCCCTAGCCATGTGCCAAGGGGCACTTCATCTACTTCTAGCCTCCTCTCCTCCCACCCAACTCCTGTGAGTTTTGTGCCCCAGAGTCAGACCTGGCCAAAGGAGAGACAGTTGGCACTGGGTAGTACCCTCACTCCCATGCCTCCTGGGTCCCTGGCTGGGTGGGCTTATTTGTCCATTGGGTTGAATTTGCCTCATGCCCGAGAGAGCAATGGAGGCCACCTTTGGGCAGGGTTCCAGTCTAGAGTTGTCAGATTGTTCCTTCCCCTTGGGGGCTGTGGCACTGGATAGCACGGGCTCAACATTGTACAGGGGCCATTGGTACTGTGCCAGGGTCTCCCCTCCCTGCCCCACTTGGCTGTGGCTGGTGGGTAGGGTGAGGGTGGGACAGCATCAAGTCACTCTGCCTTTCAGGTGACAGAAAGGGCCATCTCTTCTTGGTCGGCAACCTCCTCTTCTGCCCTGAACCCAACATTACCTAATTCTGTTTTGGGTGGCAAGCCTACATCTTTGGTCTGGGGTCAGCCCCCCTGGATCATCTTCAGTGGGGCATTACCCCCATAAGGGCCCCCTCCTCCTCCAAGTCCTCCACGGAGCCCACAGTTGGAGGAGCCTCCTCAGAAGAGGTCATATAAGAGGAGGCACCTAGACTCCCCTCAAAAGTCTTTAATGGCTGACATGGATTTCAATGATGGGGATGGGTCCCCCAGACTACCACCTGAGGAGATGTCCTTCAGCAACATTCTGAAAATCCTTACACAGTGAGGTGGTTGGTCTTCCCCAACCCTGTCGTCTGAGGTATCCATGTTCCTGAAGGCATTCTGGGTGGGCCCATCTACTTCCTGGGTGTCTCCCCCTGTGGACGAGTTAGTCCAGCTCATGGCCAGCAGGGCATGGAAGGAGCTACACACAGTTGAACCAGTGCCCAAGAGGGCCGATAAGTTTCTCAGCCCCCATAAAGACATGCCTTTTTGGAGTAAAGGAGTTCTGGTGGATGCTACTGTGGTTGCCGCTGCCACCAAGAAGGAGCTTGTGAAACAGAGCTCCTAGGTCCAGCCCCCTAACAGGGAGTCTAGGGTGATAGACCGGTTCAGGAAGCATGGGTATGGCTCAGCCACATTCAGACTGAGGGCTGCAAACTATATGGCACATTTTACTTGGCTACAAAGGGATTTGGTTTCAGAGCTTTCCTCTTCCCCTTCAGAGTTTTTTCTCTGGAGAGCCTAAAGGTGGTTTCTCCAAAGCTATCCACTCTCATTTCCTTAGTAAATGCATTGATGAGGTTGATCTCGAATTCTGTTGAGTTCACCTCTCGAGCAGAGGGTACAGGCATTGCCATAAGGCACCATGCCCGATTTTGCTTTTGCAGATTTGCAGACATCTTTAAGGTGTCCTTTACGAATGCCCCATTTGATGAGTCCCCTCTCTTCGGTCCCTCGGTCAAGGACACACTGACCCACAGTGAGCAGGGTGGTAACACCTTGTCAGCAGTCAGGATCAAGATGTTCTTCGTGTTTCACTGTTGCAGTCATTACATTTGGGTAATCTGCTGGCAGGTTGCCCTCAGTTGACCTGAATTCCAAAGTCTTGGGTCCTGCGTCAGTTGCTGTCTTCTCTTCCATGACGTCAGGTCATTAGGGGTATAAAACATGCAGCTGACACCATTTTCTTTAGTCTTTCTTGCCATGTGGTGCCCAAAGCAGAAGCATTTCGCAAGTGCCGGTCGGCCAACTACTGAAATATTTGAGTTTGAGTTTCAGAACCGAAGTCTTCACTAAAGCTAAGTACCCCATTGGGGAAACTTTTTTCTTGCTTTTTACCGATGTCAGAAAAAGTTAATAATTGTATTACTTGTGGGAAGCAAATACCTCATAAGGATTTCCATTTATACTGTATTCCTTACCTAGGCCCTGATCACAATGTGCCCGGCTGTCAGTTTTGTGCTAGATTTAACCAACGCATTATTAAGCGTCGGTATATTTTTGCATCAAAGTATTTTGGAAACAGATTTAATTACCAAGAAATGTTGTTGGATAGCAATCCGACTACCAGAGTACATAAATGAAAAGAAAAGGACAGAGAAAGGCAGTCAAGATCCAAAATCGATGACGAAGCTTCTCCTAAGCCAGTCGCCGGTTCACTGGTAATCAGTGAGGTGCCTTCGCAGCCCCTGATACCCGCTACCTTCGAGTCGCAGGCCTCTACCGACACCCATGTGGAGTCCGGCATGCCACAAGATACTCAAGATATTGGACCTACGGATGTATCTCCCTCAGATGGGTCTGGAGCCACTGAGCAGGCACCAGCTTCTGAGGGTGTATTCAGACCTCAACATTTGTACATCAAACCGATGACAGCAGCAAAGCCAAAGACAAAATCAACTTCTAAACCTAAAAAAATGATGCATGAGCCATGTGCACAGGCCTCTATTCCTAAAAAACAGATGATCAAAATGGCTGAAGACCTTATTATCTTGATCAGGGGTACCCATCCTCCTCTAGATAAGAGGCCTAGGCAAGACACTGATTATGAATCTTCAGATCAGGTTTCTATTTCTTCTGATTCCTCTTCTGATCAGGAATTATCTATACCTCCCCATGAGGATTCTGATGCTGAGGAATCTATTCCATCTGCATCTCCTCCTGAGGATTATTCATTTGGAGAAACCTTGCATGCTTTGAGGGAGCATTTTCATTGGGAGAGTCAAGACTTCTCAGAATCAAAAAAGAGACTCAGGGATTTCCTTCTTCTCCCTCAGCACAATCCTTTAGCCATTCCCCCTGTATTAGACATTGTGGATGATGTGTTTTCAGAGTCAAGCTTGACCCCTGACTCCTTACCTCCGGCTCCCAGTAAGCCTGACAGATATTACAGAGTCCCCGACTCACATAAATTTTTATTTAGAAAACCTGCTGCTGATCCTGAAACTGTTTCACAGGGTCCAAAGGGAGTTAAGGCCTCAACAGCAAAAAAACCCTACCCCCTCTGACAGAGATTCAAGGGCACTGAAAATATGGGGAAAAAAGGTTTATACATCTGCAACCTTGACAATCAGGGCCTTAAATTGTCAATTTCATATGCTTACATACCAACAACATGTTATGGGATTGCTGAAACAGAAAATGATGTTGATTTCGGAATGTGCAGAAAATAAAGAATTGCAGGAATTATTGCATGCAGCTGAACAAGTTGGAAAGCATACTTTGCAATCTGGTTTTGATTCTTTAGGGGCCTCCTGCAGGGTCGCAGTTACTGGATCTGTGATTAGGAGGCATGCCTGGTTAACGGAACAAAATTTGCCTGATCATGTTAAAGCTAAATTGCTAGATGCACCTTTAGAGCATTATTCTCTGTTTGGTATTAAGGCAGAAGAGGTTTTAAAGAAAATAGAAGACAAAGCTAAGTTTATGCAAACTGTTAAAGATTTCTTACAAGTGCAGCCACCAAGATTCAGTAGACACTGGCCTACAAAGAATTGGTCCTTTCCTGTGTCAGACAGACCTCAAAGGGGCAAATCCAAATACCCTAAGGGTTCCAGGTACCATGCTCAAGACTTATACAGGTCAAAGCAGTGGGGCACATCCACCTCCAAATCTGGAGGAGATAAAGTGCAAACCTACAGAAAGCAATCCCAATGACTTCCCTCTGCCTACACCAAGCACTTATCTTTTGGCAGCACCCATAGGGGGAAAATTAGCACTTCTTGCTCAAAATTGGCAGTTAATAACCCAGGACAAGTGGGCACTAAACATAGTATCACAGGGATACAGATTCCATTTCCACACTCTGCCAATGGCAAATTGTTAGCCAGACCTGCCAAAAAACAATGGGTAGAGGCTCAGAAACAGGTTACGTCCCTCATGGATATGGGAGCCATTCATACAGTACCAGAACAGGAAAAAGGACAAGGTTTTTACTCAAGACTGTTCTTGGTACCCAGAAAGGACAAGGCCTGGCGGCCAATACTGGATTTATCGATTTTGAACACATACCTGGACATTCCAAAATTCAAAATGCTCACTTAGCAGCAGCTTCTGCCCATGCTGGGTAAGAATGCTTGGCTGGTGACTTTAGACCTAAAAGAGGCATACCTGCATGTTCCAATAAGACAGTCATGCAGAAGATACCTCAGATTCAAGGCTGGCTTAATGCATTACCAATTCTCTGCACTCCCTTTGACTTATCTACTGCACCCAGGGTCTTTACAAAGTGCCTGGCACCAGTAATTGCATTTTGCAGACAAAGAAGTATTCAAATATATCCTTACTTGGATGACTGTCTCATTCAAGCAGAGAACAAGGACACTCTTCTATGACATCTGGCATTTGTGAAAAGGCTTCTAACATGCCTAGGGTACACAATAAATAAAAAGAAATCATAACTGGTACCCTCTCAAAAGATAACATTCCTGGGTGCAAGCTTGAATACAACTGCCCAGATGGCTTACCTCATGCCAGACAAACAAATGCAACTGACTACTTACTTCAAACTGATGGCAACAAAAAACCCAGTCTTCTGCAAGACAAATTCTGCAGGCTCTGAGCTTCATGGCATCCTGCATCCTACTAATTCCATATGCAAGACTGCATATGAGGAAACTTCAATGATACCTAAAACGTTTATGGAGTCAACATTCACACAGTCTGGAAACAATGATTCCTCTCATTCCCTGCCTGCAACAGGAGTTTCTGTGGTGGGCAAAGGCCTGTCACCAAAACATGGGATGGCCCTTCACTCTACCCCCTGCCAGCCAAACCTTAACAACAGACACATCAGATTATGCCTGGGGGACCCACATGGCAGGAAGATGCATTCAGGGCATATGGGCACCAAATCAAATGCATCTACATATCAACCAGAAAGAGATGCTAGCTGTTCAAAATGCCCTAACAGCCTTCAAGGACTTACTTCATCCAGGGCAATTACTGATAAAGACGGGCAACACCACAGTCATGTGGTATATAAACAAGCAAGGGGGCACACACTCATACCCCCTTTTCAGATTAACCATGGCAACTGTAGGACACAGCTTTGACCTAACAAGTACATCTTCAAGCCCAATTCCTGCCAGGAAAACAGAACACTCTGGCAGATGATTTAAGCAGAAACCTTATGGATCCTCATGAGTGGAAACTAAATCCACAAGTCTTCAGCATGATAACAGAGAAATGGGGGAGCCAAGACATAACTCTATTTGCCTCTCCTCAAAATTATCAACTGAAAAGATTCTGCACAAGGACTTATCACAGACAAGCATGGAAAGTGGACGCCCTATCCTTCAGTTGGAAAAACCTATTTGTTTACGCCTTTCCTCCTCTGCCTCTTCTACCCAAGGTCCTCCTAAAAGTCAGACAAGAGAAGCCAAAGATTATATTAATTGCCCCGGACTCACCCCGCCAATACTGGTACCCAATCCTAAGGAACTTGTCTCAATACCCACCTTGGACCTTGCCTCAGAAACCACAACTACTGTCCCAGCAAAACAATCAGATCCTGCACAATCAACTACAGACTCTGAACCTGGCAGCATGACTAATCCTGTAATCATACAGACAACACCTCTCAGTAAAGCTGTGATGGATGTCATTTTGGAAGCCAGAAGGCCTAGAACTAGAAAATCTTATGCTGACAAATGGAAGAGATTCTGTGCTTGGAATCAAGCACAAGGAACTGATACAGCAGAACCACATATTCCTCAGATATTACAATACTTAACTGAGATGCTTGGCAAAGGCCTGTCTTTCTCATCAGTTAAAATCCATGCTTCCGCCATCTCTGCTCATTACAATAGAGAGCCACCAATCTTTTCTCATCCTTTACTAAAGCAGTATCTTAGAGGAGCCAAAAATTTAAGGCCTCCTAGAAGATCACCATTACCTGCATGGGACCTCAATTATGTGTTGGAAAAGCTCACCCTGCCTCCATTTGAACCAGCTGCTACTGCTGATATAAAGTTCTTATCATGGAAGACAGCTCTGCTCCAAGCAATTACTTCAGCAAGAAGAGTTTCAGAGCTACAGGCCCTCATGGCTGCAGAGCCTTTTATCATATTTTACCCACACAGGGTGTCTCTGAGGACAAATTCTACTTTTATGCCTAAGGTCGTTTCCAGTGTGGCTCTTAACCAAACAATTCATCTGCCAACTTTTTATCCAAATCCACAGCACAAAGGGGAGAGAATTCTGCATTCCTTGGACGTACACAGCTAAGATTCTACTTGAGCAGGACTAAAGCTCTAAGAAAAACTGAGCAATTACTAGTGTCATATGCTGCAGGATCAGAAGGAAAGGCTATTTCAAAGCAGACAATTTCAAAGTGGATAAGCCATTGCATCCGTTTCTGCTACTTACACCATGGCAAACCTGTGCCCAAGGGCATTAGGTCTCACTCCACCAGAGCTGCAGCTACTTCAGCAGCCTTTCTCAGAGGAGTACCAACCAAGGACATTCTAGAGGCTGCTACTTGGAGTTCGGTTCACACCTTTACAAAGCATTACCATTTGCCTCTCTACTCTAAGTCCAGGGCAGGCTTTGCCACTACAGTGCTGCAGGGCCTTATAGCCTCACCTAATGCTGTTTAGCTCCAGCCTCCCAACCATAGCTTTGGGATTCTACCCAAATGTAATGACTGCAACAGTGAAACATGAAGAACATAGTACAGTTGTTTACACTTACCATAAATGTAGATGTTCGAGTGTATTCACTGTTACAGTCCAGGTTACCCTCCTGCCATCCCCCTGTCATTCTACAGTTTATCTTTCCTTCTCTATCTTCTACAACCTATGTGGTGTATTTGCTTGTAGATGAAGGTAAAGTTTATATTGATGCATGTATAGCTATATATATATATATATATATATATATATATATATATATATATCTAAAATATTGTTACTTTTTTGGGGGCACCTGACATCGGGGGCAAGAAAAACTATAGAAAATGGTGTCTGCTGCATGTTTTATACCCCTGATGACCTGTTGTCATGGAAGAGAAGACAGCAACCGACGCAGGACCCAAGACTTTGGAATTCAGGCCGACTGAGGGCAACCTGCTGGCAGATTACCCAAATGTAATGACTGCAACAGTGAATACACTTGAACATCTACATTTATGATAAGTGTACAAAACTGTACTTTTTCTACTCCCCAACAGTCCCTCTCTAAGACTCAGAGGGGTAGTAAGAAGCTGTGGCTCCACAAAACACAGTCTTCCTTCTAGGATGTTCTGCAGGAATCCTCCTCTTTTGGCCGTGGAAGGCAGGCACAGCCCCAAGGGCAGAAGGTATCCACAGAATCAGGGCTTCTGAGAACCCTTCTCGGAAAAGCCCCAACAGCATTCCTGAAGCGCTGCCCGACTGCCCTTCCCTGGAGGCATTCGGGTGTCGTATGTCTTCTGCATCCTGTGTGTGTGTGTGTGTGTGTGTGTGTGTGTGTGTGTGTGTGTGTGTGTGTGTGTGTGTGTGTGTGTGTGTGTGTGTATATGTGTGTGTGTATGTGTATGTGTGTATGTGTGTGTGTATGTGTGTATGTGTGTATGTGTGTATATATGTCTCAGACCAGTGGGTGCTAAACATTGTGTCCAGGGGTTACCTCATTCCCTTTGAACATCCCCTTCCTTCACAGAAGTCACTCCCCAGTGTTCCATCCTGCCAAAGGGAATTGGCTCTCTCAGAGGTGCACCACTTTCTTCAAAAAAGGGCCATCCAAAAGTTCCCAACAGGACAGCAAGGATCTGTGACTTACTCTCACTTCTTTTTAGTGCCATAAAGAACAGGAGACCTGCGTCCCATTCTGAAACTCAGCCAACTGAATTTGTCGGTCAAGAAGTCGAAGTTCCAGATGGTCACTGTTCAGTCCATTCTGCCATTTCTGCCCAAGGACTATTGGATGTGCTCAACAAACCTCAGGGACGCGTACTATCACATAAAAATAGACAAGACACTCCAGGAGATTCCTGCGCTTCTGGCTAGGGGCCAATCATTATCAGTTCAGAGCCCTGCCCTTCGGTCTCACCTCAGCCTGCTGGGTTTTCACCAAATGTATGGCAGTGGTTGCAGCCCATCTCCAGCTGCATGGATTTCAGGTCTTACCATACCTGGATGATTGGTTCCTTATGGCTCCCACAAAGCATCACCTTTCCCTAGCCATGGATATCACCCTAAATTTCTTTCAAGCACTTGGCATTACTGTCAACTTTCCGAAGTCTCACCTACTCCCATGGAAGAGGCTAGAGTTCATAGATATGATTCTCGACATGGTGTTGGAGACTGCAGCCCTTTCCCAGCACAGAATAACTACAATCCAGGAACAAGTCTTCTCTCTTCTGGATCGGGACAGTGCCCCTGCCCATCTCATCGTACAGGTTCTCAGGTTGATGGCAGCAGCCATTCAGTTAGTCCTCCTCACCAGGTTTCGCAATTGTGTCCTCCAGTGGACTCTGGCAGTACAGTGGTCATCTTGTCTTCACCCCATGTCAACCTTAATTTGAATCTCTTGGGTCTGCAAACATCACCTGACCTGGTGGGTCCAGACCAGGGATCTCCTGTTGGGGAGACCCTTCTGTCTACTGGAACCCCAAGCCACAGTGACCACAGATGCCTCCCTGTTGTGGTGGGGGGCATTTCCAGGGAAGGATGGTCCAAAGCACGTGGTCCCTGTCAGAAACCAAGTTGCACATCAATATCCTCGAGATGAGAGTAGTCCTACTAATGTTGCAAGCCTTTCAGGACTTTCTCTCACTTGGGACAGTGGTGGTTCAGACAGACAACATGGCTGTGATCTGGTATATCAACAAACAAGGGGGAAAACAATCTTACCATCTGTGCAGAGAGGCCATGAGAGTTTCGGAATTGGTGATGGCCATGGGCCGCTTCCTTCTTGCAACACATATTCCCAGCAATTCCAGTGTAATAGCAGACAAGCTGAGCAGGACCATCCTGAGTCCCCACGAGTGGTCCCTGAAACCATCAGTGGCAGATCAGATCTTCCATCAGTGGGGATTTCCATGCTGTAACCTGTTTGCATCCACAGCCAATTACAAGTGCAGCCTCACTGGCTTAACTCACAACTGTACAGATTTTTACACAATGTCCAGATTTTTGCCTCATATTTTTGGTGTGTTCCTCCTAAAATTTGTACTTTTCTGGCAAATAGCTGAGGATTGAAGTCATTAAATAATGACAAACATTTGAGTTTAAGACTCCACATCCTTCAGAAAACTCATGCTAGTGCAAAACCTATTATTCTATCAACTTTCTAAGTCTGTAAGAGCAATATTTAAAATGTGTCCCTATTTGTCCCCACCATCATTTTAGGCTTTGTCCAGATTTTTTGCTCTAAGAGGTTGAGGGGTAGCAGATTCTTTGCCCTGATCCCCCTCTGAGGAAGTCCCCTAGGGATGCTTTGATTCACGATTAACCGCCGGGTCTCCTCCAATGCCCCTTATTCCCAAAGTGCTGCAGAAAGCCTGGTGCCTGAAGGCTCAACTCATCCTCGTTGCCCCCTTTTGGCCTCGACAGACATGGTTCCCCCTCCTATGGTCTCATCTGAAGTATCCCCTTGGATATTAGATCCAGTTCAAGATCTTATCTCCCACCCATGGGGACTTCCCCCTCCCGATATGAAGTCCTTGAGAATCACAGCTTGGTACCTCCAGTTCCGGTAATCATCAGTCAGACAAATTTGCCTTTCCCAGTGAAGGACATCATTTGACCTCCCAGAAGCCTTCTACTTAAAAGGTTTATTCCAGTAAGTGGAAGATGTCCTCTATTTGGGCTCATCAGCGGGACAAAGATCCCTTTTCGGCTCTGCTTGCTGATATTTTGTCCTTCCTCTCTTACCTTTTCAACAAGTGACAAGTTTTTCTATGATTAAGCTCCAGTTGGCAGCTACAGCTAACTTTCATTTGGACTTTAGTCCTGTCTTCTCTTCTAGATTATGCAAAATCTTTCTCAAAGAGGTGCTCTTGCTTAGGCCTCCCATCAGAGACCCCTCTCCTCTGTGGGATCTTACCTTGGTGCTGCAGTCCCTGACACTAACCCCTTTTGAACCTGCTGCAACATGTGACATTGAGCTTTTATCTTGGAAAATAGCCCTTTTGGTGGCAATTACCTCTGCCAAAAGAGTCTCCAAGTTACAGGTGCTTTGTATAAATCCCCTTTTCTAGGTTTTCCATAAGGATTGGGTTTCCCTCAGAACCAACCCTTCCTTCATTCCTAAGGTGGCTTCGGAAATTAATCTAGGCCAGTATAGCCACCTCCCTGTCTTTTTTCCCAATTTCTCCAACAAAGGCAAATACCAGCTTCATTGTCTAGACATGCATAGGCAGTTATGCTTCTACCTAAACAGGACTGAGGACTTCTGTAAATCAGATCAGCTCTTTGTGGCCTTCTCTCAGGCCAAGAGAGGCAGAGTGATTTCCAAAGTGTCTATCTCTCATTGGATTGTTTCTTGAATAGACCACATTTATCAGATCAGTCATAAGAATCTTCCTAGACCTCTTAAAGCCCACTCTACTAGGTCAATGGCTGCATCTTTGGTGTTCTGGGCAAGAACTTGCTTAGATGACATTTATGCCAGGGCTACTCAGTCAAGCCCCCGTACCTTTGTATCATGCTACAAGTTGGATCTGGTATCCAGGGGTAGAGCCTTGTTTGGTTGTTCTGTGCTCTGCCATGTCCTTCCATGAGACCTCCCAGAATTTTGAGGTAGCTGGGTACTCTGACCCATCCGTGATCAATAATGACATGAATAGCATCAGATAAAGAGTTATTTACTTACCATTACTTGGAATCTGTGCTATTCAGTGTTATTATCATGTTCCCACCCTCCACCCCCTCCTTCTGGTGACCAGGAGAGTAGTGGGGCTGTGTTGTGTGAGTATGTGATCTTGTTATCTGGATAAATCGGGTCCCGGATGGGACTAGTGTCTAGCAAACTCAAACTGAGGATTGTGGATAACAGGAAGTAAGGGGAGGGGAGGAGCTCCAGCTTAGGAGCTGCCTCTCACTTTTGCTGGCTCAGATCCGAAGTCGGATCTCCACCCATCCGTGATGAATAATGACACTGGATAGCACAGATTCCAAATTATGGTAAGCACATAACTCTTTTTTTGTACCTAGTCTGTTGGGAGTCTACACAGACCCTCTGTACTAACAATCCCTGTCCCCAAAAATGACAATCTGCTTGTTGGGACCACATCTTTGTCCAGTGCCAATGGTGCTCCTGTTTCCTTGTATATTTGAATAAAGGGATCTACATTATCACATGACCTTACTGTCTTACTGTACCCTCTTATGAACACAGAAAGTTGCTAGAAGAACATGTTTTGCATTGGCATGCATTTTCTGCTGGATATGAAGTCTGCATCTCAAATGTCTTGGCATAATTTAGTGACTTCAGTCCTCAATGATTTGCTAGCAAACCACAAATTCTATAAGATGCAGACCAAAAGCTATGAGGTAAATATCTAGATATTCTGCAGCAATTATGGAAAATTAAAAGGTATGCTGCTGATGCCATATGTCTGGTGTGGTGACACCATCAAAAATTAATGCAATATGCACACTACTGTATCACCGTGCACGTCCCCTTCTGGCAGACCATCTACCTACTTATCTCAACTCTTTTTGTTCTTCTGACCTGTAAATAAGTATGAGTCTCCACAACTGAGACAGCTATTGTCTTTGAGATGTAATACAATCTTTATACCAACCATCTCTTTTCCAATGATTCCAATAAATAAAGAAGGCTAGCAAATATAGGACTCCTTAAGTTACAGTTGTGCATTGATTGATTTGGGACTGTTTATTTATCCATCTCCTAACCAGTTGTTAGTCAAGGAAAAGGCATGCCTCGCAGAATGCAATGTAACACTAGACAGTGCATTCTGCCAGGCATGCATACATAATTTAATTGTGTTAGGAGTGCATCACACTGAAGAAGAGTTAATGAAATAGATTTTTACCAGGTTGGCTAACCTTTTTTTTTTATATACCCACCATTATACCTTACCTGATATTTATTTTTCTTGTCCCATATTGACTATATTTGTAGCCTCTCACACCCATTTATCTTTTGAGATTTAAACTAAATACAGACCACTCTCCTTTTCTTCCACAGAATCACAGGTTCATAGGCGGATATTAGGCTGATGGCCCTAGGGCCTTTAACAAGTCTAGCCATGTTATGCCCACATTCCTTAATTAACTTTGGTTAGATGGTCATTATTTGCAGAGCAAGTCTATGATCAGCACCGACTGCCCATGTCCATGAGGGACATAGGTACCACCACTGGGGTGATTTTACGGTCTCCCATCCAATTGTCTAGGTTGTGTTTGAATAGGGTCATTTAGGAGCTCTGCTTCACATGAATTGGGAGTTTATTCCAGAGGAAATGCTATCTCTGGGAGATATATCTGTTTATCCAGCATGTTTTTTTTTTCTTTTTCTTCTTAAGACCTAGCCTCTATTTTTATAGGCCGGGTTGAGATCCCTGGAGCAAGTGGCTCTTGCCAGCATTGTACTCTATTAGTGGTCTGATGAGGATCAGGTACAAAGGACTTATAACATCCTTAGTCTTGGATGCGATGCCCTTATTCATGAGATGTGCAACATAGAAGGCTTTCCTTACCACTGTGGACACATGCTGATCAAAGTTTAGATTGCTCTCAACCTGTGTTCCCACATCTCAAACCATTGGATTTGAGATTAGAGAGATGCTCTCATACTGAGATATATTACAATATTTGTAATTCACAGGGACTTCCTCTTTGCCAAAGGGGTTAATAAAGCACTTTTCTGGATTTAGTTTTAGTCTGCGGCTTTGGCACCAATCATTTGTCTGTGTTAGCCCCTTTTGTAATAGGTTAACATTGTTTGGGGACTCAGTTATTGGGCCCAGTTTTCAGTCATCAGCAAACTTGGTAAGCCACAGGCCATCTACTTTCACCTGAACTTTCAAAAAATAGATTCCAAATGGTACAGGGCCCAGCAGAGATCCTTGTGGTATGCCACTGGTAACTGGTCTACTGGTAGAGGTGGAATCCCCAACTTTGACAGCCTGCGTTCTGTCAGTGAGCCAGATACCGATCTAGTGACATGGATTAATCCCCAACTGTGAGAGTTTCTCAATAATACCTGAGTGGGGGATTGAGTCAAAAGCCTTGGCTAAGTCAGGATAGGCTGCATGTACTGCTTTGCCTTCATCCAGGGCTTTGGTGACATTCTTGAAGAAGTCTGCCAGGTTCAATAAGCATGATCTACCCTTAAAGCCAAACTGGGTCAGGTCAAGAGTTTGAAGGTCACCTGTATCCTTGTTGATAAGGTCCATGATGATTCTTTCCATGTCCTTACAAATAAGGCTGGTTAGGATTATGGGTCTATAGTTCCCAGAGTCAATTAATGAACCCCTTTTGTGCAAGAGGATTACTGTTGCTGTTCTCTACCCTGCCAGATCGAAGCCAGTTCTCAGGCTGTGGTTAAAGAGTGTGTCAAGTGGTTCCACTAGGCCTTGTTTTAGATTAAGTAAGCAGACTGGAATGTTATCTGGTTCCAAAGAGAATGCAGATAAAACCTGCGCTTTGGAGATACCAGGTAGAAAACTGGTGTCCGGTATGCCTTGGGGTATGGCTGGCGGGGACAGAGGGGTGAAGATTGTGCCAAATCTGTCAGCTAGCAGGTTGGCAATTTCCTCAGGTTCAGCATGAGAGGTACGATCCACTATAAGTTCTGCACATAGTTGGGCCTTCCCTTTTAGATTTTGGACATAGCTAAAGAATGCCTTATGATTATCCTTAGCTGGGGATGCTAATTTAGCTTCATCACTAACTTTAGAGGACTTTACATGATATCTGATTTGCTTGTTCAAGCTGTGGAGGGTATTCTTCTACTGAGTAAGTTCCCTCATGTTCTTAGGCATTAGTTTCTTCCTTCTGTTATATAACCTATTTATACTTGAAGTCCACCAAGCTGGCCTGTTTTTTTTTTTTTGGAAGGACCGGGTTTTGATACGGTCAGGTACAGCTGAGTATATACAGTTGTTTAGGTGGTTATATAGGGCATTTGTGTACATTTCTGCGTAGGAGTCAATCTTGGCTGTTTTAGCAGGTCATTAGAAACTTTTTATACCATCACCTAGTAAGATGTAGTTTGATTTGGAGTAATTTTTCAGTTTGTTTTGCTCCTATGGGGGTGTCAGGTTTGATTGTTACTTTGAACTAGGCAGATTTATGGTCTGAGCTTACCAGGGAGTGCAATACACAGGGGGTAGTGCAGTGACCCCCCCCCCATGTTGGTGAGTATTAAGTCAAGGACATTTAAGCCCCTTGTGGGGATGCAGACTAGCTGTTCCAGGGCATTTGTATTGACAAAGTGCAGAACCTCAGGGCAAGCATGTTTGTGCTTATGTATGTCACTCAATCGATGGAAGAATAGTTGAAATCTGCCATAGTCAAAGTGTTTGGCTGTATACTTAGTGACCCTAGTAAGTCCAGGTAGGCAGTCTGCTTCTCTTAGTTGGACCTGGAGTAGCTCAAGAGAGTCCTACTGTTTAACCAGTCACTAGGTGTATTTGGCTTTAATGAAGATGGCTACATCTCCAAAAACTGTTAAGCTTCCTCAGCTTTATCCCGATTTAAACACAAAAACAGATTAGCAATTTTTAATTCGAACTCAGAAATACAGTAAGAGGACTTATGAAGTTCTCATACCGACTCTTCTAATTATGCAATGCTAGAAATGAATACATAAAACCAGACCTATAATACAAGTAATCCACAATTCCGATTGCCTCTACTTGACTAAGCTTTCTTTTTTTAACAAAAAACATCTTTATTAAACTATCATAGATGACACAGGCAACTCTTACGTTTATATAAATGAAAAACAAACACTGACACCACTTTAGTTGCAAACATTATGCATCACAGACACCATTGAAACAATTGTAGTTGAAAACATTATCCATCACGTATAATCTAACCAACTACGATTTTTTAGTTGTATACTGGTAAATTCTCTACCCAGTGATGTAAAAATCAAAATCCAAGGTCTGTATATTAGTGTGCCTGCAGTCATTAAATTCAACAACCCGCTCCCATAAATTTGTGAGTTATGCTACCTACAGTGGGTTTATCAAGTGCTCATCTCTGGTTTACAGTTTAACTAAGGCCTACAGTGGGTTTATCAAGTGCTCTTCTCTGGTTTACAGTTTAATTAAGGCCTACAGTGGGTTTATCAAGTGCTCTTCTCTGGTTTACAGTTTAATTAAGGCCTACAGTGGGTGTATCAAGTGCTCCTCTCTGGTTTACAGTTTAACTAAGGCCTACAGTGGGTTTATCAAGTGCTCCTCTCTAGTTTACAGTTTAACTAAGGCCTACAGTGGGTTTATCAAGTGCTCCTCTCTGGTTTACAGTTTAACTAAGGCCTACAGTGGGTTTATCAAGTGCTCCTCTCTGGTTTACAGTTTAACTAAGGCTTACAGTGGGTTTATCAAGTGCTCCTCTCTGGTTTACAGTTTAATTAAGGCCTATAGTGGGTTTATCAAGTGCTCCTCTCTGGTTTACAGTTTAACTAAGGCCTACAGTGGGTTTATCAACTGCTCCTGTCTGGTTTACAGTTTAACTAAGGAACTTGCTTCTCTCTCTTTTTCTCTCTCTCTCTCCTCCACATACCGCTTGGGAAATGTCCCTGGCAGGACAAAATTCCTTAGCTGAATAAAACTTTATCATCAACTTATACCATGCTGCCGGTTGTATGTACAATCAGGTTACTCCTCAATTTGTCATCCCCCTCCCATCTAAAACCTTTTCTGAAACTGATGTGTAAGCATGCCTTTTGGGGGTGGCAGCCATAAGCTGAATGACCTGGTAACAGAATTAGTTTTTCCTACTCTTCAAAAGCACTTTGCTACAAAATTAACCAGGACGATATCTAAAGACACTCAACTAAATGAAAACCTTTGCACCACTCAACATATTTTGTCCTTCTTTGAACAGAATTCTGTGCAAACATTCCTTTTGCGATCAAGAGAAGTTCTGTATCATATATAGTTCCCATCCCAACAGGTCATAAAAATATGCCCTCAAACAAAATGTTATTATATTTATTCATTCATTTATTCAATATCCTTGCTCACAGTTATGATAACTCAGCCCATTTGATTGAGATAAGACTACAAGGGGGGGGGGGGTTCTGAGCTGCCTCTATCTTAACTATGCTTGCCATGTGGTTTGAAAAATGAGATTGCCCAATGACACAAATACACTCCTCTAATGCTTTTCTAGTTTCTCTACATAATTTAATCAGTTTTGTGCTTACAAACCCAGTCATTCATTTTTTTTCATTCTACTACTTGTAAATCCCAGTGTGTTTTTTCTGTTTTTTTTTTCTTTTTCTTCTTAAGACCTAGCCTCTGTTTTTATATAGAAAAACCCAGGTAAGTAGTTATTCCTTTCTTTATCTCTCATCTCTCTCTCTCTTTTTAGCTCAGTAACTGATCATTCTAAAACTTTAATCTAATATGACTTTTGGACTCTGCATTTCATTTCCATATCTTGTGCCGTCAGCGTTTATGCTGATTACCTTCTGTACGCTACCAGTTCTTCCAAACTCTCTGGATGCTTCTGAAATCTTCATAGAATTCAGTGTGATCTTCATTTCTCCTCTGTTCTCCTGAACACTCTTAGGATTTTCTGTTCTACTGCTCAAACGCTTTCAGAGCTACGAAGATACGAACCAAAAATATCAAGCTGCATCGTTCCTAGCCCCTCCCCAACCATTCTGACATATCGTGATGGTACCTGGTCACCCCTTCCCTTTGAATACTACATCCAGGCTGAGTTGCAGCTCACAAACAGAAGCTTGTTGCGACCTTGCTAGCTAGCGGTTTTTGTACCTTTGTTGGAACCAGGTGTGCCTTTGCTTTTCTTACTCAACGTTTAATGATGACGACAGCTTTTCCTCATAGTTTGTAATGATTTCACTTTTATTTATTTATTTATTTATTTTACATTTGTTAACCGGGCTGGTCTAGCTGGATACATATCCGTTTTCAGTAGAGGCCCGAGGAGAAAAGCTCCAATACACAATGGAAGTACATATTTAAATTACAAGATTCAAAGTATTGTTACAAAAAAGAGAATATAGCTTACATATGCAGGAATGAAAATTTACATAGATGTTATATAAGACAAAAGGACAGACAGGAAGTTATACACAAAACATTGATTTCGTTAATGATACTGGAAAATAGACTGAAATCAGAGATTTTCCTTATTACTAAAAGGAAAGAGAGATTTTAGAGATCTGCAATTAGGGAAATGGGCTAGGGATATGGGACTAGAAGTTATGAGATATGTAGTTAGTCAGGTTCTCGACATGGGCATGTCCATTGTGTGGAGAGATATTCTTTAAGGTTAGATTTGAACTGATTGAGTGAAGTAGTAAGTCTAAGGTTGTTTGGCAGGGAGTTCCACTGCTTGCCAATGGAATTGGCGTAAAGGGCATCCCCACCTGAGTTTTTTGCTTTAATGGTTAGGATCTGGATGCTGTTTGATGATCGGAGACTGTTGAGGTTAGTATATGGAGTCAGAATTTTGCACAGTGAGGGAGTTCTATCAGGATGGTTGATTATTTTATAAGCTTCGGCGAGTTGGCTAAGTTTGAGGAAATTTGGCAGTTCCAACCAGCCAAGTTTTCGCAGATTAAGGCAATGATGGGTTCGATAAGGGGAACCTGTAATAAATCTGGCAGTGTGGTTGTAGGCAAGAGAGAGCATGTTAAGTTCACGTTTATTGAGAAAAGAGAGGATCGGGAAGCATAGAGGAGGGAAGAGAGGAGATGGGTGCGGGCAATAGTTAATTTGGTAGTGGGAGTTAGGAAGTTTTTAATTCTGTACATAGATCCTAGTTTTTTGTTAACAGACTTTACTGTTTGGGTAATGTGTATGTCGAATTTGAGCTTATGATCAATAGTGACACCTAGCAGTTTGGTACTGGTGACAGGGGTTATGAGGGTCCCATTATTGGATTTAATATGAAAGGTTATGTTGTTAGTGTTTGGGAGTTTTTTGCCTAGAGGTGAGAAGACGTTGGGGAAGAAAAGTAATAGTTTGGTTTTAGCTGGGTTAAGTAGGAGTTTTAAGTCAGTGAACCATTTTTCAACTAGTGAAAAACAATGTTGTGTGGTCATTTGGAGATTCGAGAGGGAGACGTCGGAGCAGATTAAGGTGGAGTCATCGGCATATTGTATGCAGGTGGATTTAGGGATGACTGATTGAAGGTCATTTATGAAGATGGAAAACAGAAGTGGGCCCAGTATCGAGCCCTGAGGAACACCTATGGTATTAGGGAGCAGTCCTGATATTCTGTTTTGCCACAGGACAGCTTGTTGCCTACCAGTGAGGTAGGCATTGAACCAGTTTAGTGCTGGAGTGTCCAGACGTAGGGTTTCAAGGATGTTGAGAAGGAATTGATGATTGACCATATCGAATGCTTTTGATAGGTCCAAAAAGAGGGCAGAGGATATGAGTTTGTTATTACGATTGTTGTTGATTGAGTCAACAAAGGAAAGGAGGGCAGTAGTTGTACTATGGTGTGGGCGAAAACCATGCTGGGCATTGGACAAGAGATTATTAGAGGTCAGATAGTGAAGAAGTTGTTTGTGGATGCATCTTTCCATGATTTTCGCTATCGGGGACAGAATGGCTATTGGTCTATAATTTGACGTTTCCAGGGAGGTACCTCCTTTGTGAAGTGGAATGATATAGGAAGTCTTCCAAATGGAGGGAATGTTCATCTCAGTTATAGTTCTATTTATTAGGATTGATATGGGGTAGGCTATTTCATCAGACGCAATTTGTAAGAATTCCGCAGGAAGGTGGTCAGCCGCTAGGGTGGTTGGTTTGAGTTTTTTTAGGAGGGAGCGTACATAGGAGGAAGAGACTGGCTTTAAATTGAAGGGGGTAGGGGTGTCAAGATGCAGTTTAGCAGCAGGTGGGGAAGTGGAGGTAAGGTGACTGGCTAGGGTTTGGATAGTCTCAGTGAAGAAGGAGTTAAAGGTGTTGGCTACTTCTTCTTGGCCTTTCTCTAACAGTTTCTCAGGGTTGGGGTGGAAGTTTTGCCTGGGTGCAGAAGGTTGTTAAAACCTGCCCAGAATTTCTTTGGGTTGTTCTGGTGTTTTTGCTGGAGGCTGCAGAAATATTGTTTTTTGTCTTGGGTAATGGCAGTTTTAGTGGCGTTTCTTAGTTGTTGAAATTTATAACGGTCTTGGGGGGTTTTTGTGGCTCTCCATTTGTCCCAGGCTTGGTCACGAAGTTTGATTTTGGATTTAGTATCACTAGTGAGCCAAGGTGCTATGCGAGTTTTGGTTCTAATTTGTCTATGTGGAGCATGTGAGTCAAGTATCTTAAGGAACGTGTCATTGAAGTGGGACACACTCTCTTCTAGTGAAGGAGTCTTTAATATGGTCCAGTTGCAGGATTTCAGGTCGGCAAGAAATAATTGAGGGACAAATTTTTTTTTGTTTCTGATTAGTCTATATAGGGGGGTGTTAGAAGTTGGGCATTTATGTTTAATGATATAAGTTATTAGGTGATCGCTGAGGTCACAGGGAAGGGTACCAGTGGTGTAGTTATTAGAGTCTCTATTAGTAAGTATCCAGTCAATAATACTTTCTTTTTGAAGTGAGTTGCCTATTCTGGTTGGGGATAGGATATTTTGGGAAAAACCATGTAGGTTAATAGGTTGTGGAGTTATATGGGTAGAAAAGAGAGACCAGTCAATGTTGACGTCTCCAAGAACTATGGTTTCTTGTAGGTAGTTGATGGCTAGCCAGCTCAGGGATTGCTCCAGGTTTTCTGTGTTCTTCCCTGGTGGGATATAGGTTACAATAAGGTTGATGCGTTTTTGAGTGTTTAGGCAGACCTGTAGGGCTATAATTTCTAGGTTTGAGATCTTAGGAGGTTGTACTTGGTTCTTCAGGATGTTCAGTTTATTTTTAAACATAATAGCTATTCCTCCACCTTTTTTCTTTGCACGATCAGCCCTGAGAATATTGTACCCGGGTGGGAGGATCTCTTCATTCTTAGTAGTGGGTTTTAGCCATGTTTCGTTAGACACATGATGTCAGGGAATGAGTAGCTATGATGGCGTGAAGGTTGTGAATTTTGTTGTTAATGCTTCTTAGGTTCAGGTGTAGTATTAGAAGGAGTCAGTAGATTTTCAGGTTAAATTATGGGGATTAGAAATTGGCATAGTGGTCGGACCTGGGTTTGGGTGAATATCTCCGTCGATGTTAATACAATTTTTCAAGTAAACTAAAAATCTTTGTAATTTAAATAGGATTTTGAGATTAGTTTTGTTATGTGGAATTTTAGGGTGTTGAAGTGTGGGGTGGACTATTTTGGGGATACATTTTTGTCCTGGTAGATTGAGGGTGGAATATAACTGACATGGAGATTGAATTGGGAGTTGGTGTGGCACTTAGGGAAAGGAATGCCTATAAGAGTTTGGTTTTCATATATTGTTAGGATATAGGTGATGATGAGAAGTATAACTATGATGGGGGTAATAGTATAAGTGAAATTTGCCATACTGAAGAAGGGAAAAGGGTATCGAGTGGGGGAAGAGACTTTGTGTGGGATTTGTTAGAGGGTGTGGGCCTTGGGGTGGGAGGAGTTATGGAGTTTGACAAGGAAGCCTTGGATTTGTTAAGTGGGAAAGTGGGAGGGACTATTTGTAGCTATAAAAGTAGGGATACTGGGGGCGGGTGGGATAAGGGGACAGGGAGGGGAGCGGAGCGGGGCCTACACCGCCAGGAGATTTTGCAGGGTCTTAAAGGTAACAATTGCCACTAGTATAACTCAACACAGTGGAGTTACTAGTGCTGATATTTATAATGATACAATTTTTCCAGGCTTTGTATTATTAAAGTCTTCAAGTTAGAGTGTCAGGTTCTTAACAAGGACAGTATAGTTCTCTCTGAATAGGGTAATAATGCTTTGTGTTTACCCTGAGTTTTAAGAAGAGTTGAGGCTGCAGGTTTAGTTTTCGTTTGTGGTCCTGATGGGCGCGATGTCAGGTCTTGGGAACCACAGAAAGCTAGGCAAGGGAGGGGGCTACCTATGATACAAGTGAGGGAGAGAGATATAAGTATTAGAGTTAATAAGGTTGAAATTAGTACTAGCAGGCTAAGACAGCTATCCTGTTTAGCCACAAACACACTCAAATGCCTTCATATTCCATAAAGTATGCATTTAAAGAAAAACATTCAAATACTATGAAATGGCATCTAATGACTTCAGCTTAGTTAAATACACAGGAGATACTGTGTAAATAGTTTCAAATGAGATTAGATCTGAGTCGCTATGTGTTTAGATAAGAAAGACGCTAAGCGTGCATCTGCAACAACAAGTAGCCATCAGGAATGCATTAAAACACTTTTAAATACTATGGAATAGGTTCTGATACCTTCATCTGCAACAACAAGTAGCCATCAGGAATGCATTAAAACACTTTTAAATACTATGGAATAGGTTCTGATACCTTCATATAGATTAAATACACAGTCAGTTGCTAAATTTTAACTTTAAATGACTTCAGCTCTAGGTCGCTAATGTGTTATGATTAAAAGATGCCTAGAGTTAGTCAGCAACATGTGCAAGCCTTTGCATAATCTTTAAAACACATTGTTATACATAAAATAGCATTCAGTTACTTTAAATGACTGCAGAATAGGTCGCTTATGAGTTTTGATATAAAGACACTAAATGTAAGTCAGTAACATGTGCGAGCATTTGCATAAGCAGTAAAACACATTCAGGTACTTTAAAATAGATTCAGTTGCCTTCATATACATAAAAATAGCATTCAGTTACTAAATTATAACTGGGGCCTACACCGCCAGGAGATTTTGCAGGGTCTTAAAGGTAACAATTGCCACTAGTATAACTCAACACAGTGGAGTTACTAGTGCTGATATTTATAATGATACAATTTTTCCAGGCTTTGTATTATTAAAGTCTTCAAGTTAGAGTGTCAGGCTCTTAACAAGGACAGTGTAGCTCTCTCTGAATAGGGTAATAATGCTTTGTGTTTACCCTGAGTTTTAAGAAGAGTTGAGGCTGCAGGTTTAGTTTTCGTTTGTGGTCCTGATGGGCGCGATGTCAGGTCTTGGGAACCACAGGAAGATAGGCAAGGGAGGGGGCTACCTCTTGAGATCTTCATATAATTTTGTCATCTATGTCAGTGATCA
Source organism: Protopterus annectens (assembly GCF_019279795.1). Taxonomy (NCBI): domain Eukaryota; kingdom Metazoa; phylum Chordata; order Ceratodontiformes; family Protopteridae; genus Protopterus; species Protopterus annectens. The sequence goes on from NC_056750.1 coordinate 859,075,149, forward strand.
CCATTGCCATAATTACGTCAGTTCCAAAGGCATTAGATAAAATCCTTCGTATGATATCAAATCTAACATAGGAACTAGAATGTCCAAGTGTCTAGTCTAAACAAGTCCCATTAATTATTTGAGCAACCATCTCCTACAATGTTGACTGCAACTCCAGAAGGCTTGCACAGATTCTACAGAACAGCTTAACAAGCAGAATATTGCCATTATCTGCAAAACTTACTTCAAAATTCAAGTCACCTACAGCAAATCGTGACAGTCATTTATAATTCCAGTGTCACCAACCACGAAAAGTAAAATTGTTAAAAAAAAACAGTATTAATTTAATAAAAAAGACTGTAATAATCTCTTGTTAAACCTTCCCTTATGACTGTAACTTCCACAACTAAGCAGAATTCTGTAGAAAGTGACACACACATCATTTCACTTTGTTTTGCTGAGCATTCAATCTCCATTTCCCTTTACCTCACAATGCAAGGGAAAGAAGAAAAGGATTTGCTGCCAAGTAGGGGCACTCCATACCTGAATCTCTACCAAATACAGTTATGCACAGAAGACGCTAACAAACGAGGTACTGTAGTATAATGCACATGGAGCATTTCTCCCCGGGCCTCCGCTGAAAACAGGATCTGTGGAACCTAGTCGGACTTTCCCGGTCAACAAATGTTAAATAAATAAATAAATAAAAAGTCAGCTGTCATCATTATGGCTGCAGAGGCTAACAGGAGAGGTACCGTGGTATAATACATAAGTCTGCTGTCATCACTATGGCAGAAGAGGCTAATAGGAGAGGTACTGTAGTATAATACAGAAGTCAGCTGTCATCATTATGGTAGTAGGGGTTAACAGGAGAGGTACTGTAATATAATTCTGAAGTCTGCTGTCTTCATTATGGCAGTAGAAGCTAATGGGAGAGGTAATGTAGTATAATACACAAGTCCACTATCTTCATTATAGCAGTAGAGACTAACAGGAGTGGTATTGTAGTATAATACAAAAGTCCGCTCTCTTCATTATGGCAATAGAGGCTAACAGGAGAGGTACTGTAGTACAATACACAAATCCGCTGTCTTTATTATGGCTGCAGAGGTTAACAGGAGAGGTACTGTAGTCTAATACACAGCTATCCTGTCTTCATTATGGCAGTAGAGGCTCACAGGAGAGGCACTGTTGTCCAGTACACAAGTCTGCTGTCCTCACTATGGAAGTAGAGGCTAACAAGAGAGGTCCTGCACTATAATACACAAGTCCGCTGTCTACACTATGGCAGTAGAGGCTAACAGGAGAGGTACTGTAGTATAATACACAATTCCACTGTCTTCACTATGGCAGTAGATGCTAACAGGAGAGGTCCTGTAGTATAATACACCAGTCCACTGTCATCATTATGGCAGTAGAGGCTACCAGGAGAGGCAGTGTAGTATAATACACAAGTCAGCTGTCGTTATTATGGCAGTAGAGCCTAACGGGAGAGGTACTGCAGTATAATACACAAGTCAGTTGTCGTCATTTTGGCAGTATAGGCTAACGGGAGAAGTAATGTAGTGGAACACACAAGTCAGCTATCTTCCTTATGACAGTAGAGGCTAACAGGAGTGGTACTATAGTATAATACACACGTCAACAGTACTCATTATGGCAGTAGAGGCTAACAGGAGACGTACTGTAGTATAATACACAAGTCAGCTGTCATCATTATAGCAGTAGAGGCTAACAGGAGAAGTACTGTAGTATAATACACAAGTCAGCTGTCATCATTATAGCAGTAGAGGCTAACAGGAAAAGTACTTTAGTATAATACACAAGTCAGCTGTCATCATTATAGCAGTAGAGGCTAACAGGAGAAGTACTGTAGTATAATACACGTCAGCTGTCATCATTATAGCAGTAGAGGCTAACAGTAGAAGTACTGTAGTATAATACACAAGTCAGCTGTCATCATTATAGCAGTAGAGGCTAACAGGAGAAGTACTGTAGTATAATACACAAGTCAGCTGTCATCATTATAGCAGTAGAGGCTAATAGGAGAAGTACTGTAGTATAATACACAAGTCAGCTGTCATCATTATAGCAGTAGAGGCTAACGGGAGAGGTACTGCAGTATAATACACTAGTCAGTTGTCATCATTTTGGCAGGAGAGGCTAACGGGAGAAGTAGTGTAATAGAACACACAAGTCAGCTATCATCATTATGGCAGTAGAGGCTAATGGGAGAGGTAGTGTATAATACACAAGTCAGCTGTCATCATTCTGGCAGTGGAGGCTAACAGGAGAGGTGCTGTACTGTAATACACAAGTCAGCTGTCATCATTTTGGCAGTAGAGGCTAATAGGAGAAGTATTGTAGTATAATACACAAGTCAGCTGTCATAGCAGTAGAGGCTAAACAGGAGAAGTACTGTAGTATAATACACAAGTCAGCTGTCATCATTATAGCAGTATAGGCTAACAGGAGAAGTACTGTAGTATAATACACAAGTCAGCTGTCATCATTATGGCAGCAGATCCTAATGGGAGAGGTACTGCAGTATAATACACTAGTCAGTTGTCATCATTTTGGCAGGAGAGGCTAACGGGAGAAGTACTGTAATAGAACACACAAGTCAGCTATCGTCATTATGGCAGTAGAGGCTAATAGGAGAGGTAGTGTATAATACACAAGTCATCTGTCATCATTCTGGCAGTGGAGGCTAACAGGAGAGGTGCTGTACTATAATACACAAGTCAGCTGTCATCATTTTGGCAGTAGAGGCTAACAGGAGAAGTATTGTAGTATAATACACAAGTCAGCTGTCATCATTATAGCAGTAAAGGCTAACAGGAGAAGTACTGTAGTATAATACACAAGCCAGCTGTCATCATTATGGCAGTAAAAGCTAACATAAGAGATACTGTAGTATAATACACAAGTCCTCTGTCTTCACTATGGCAGTAGAGGCTAATTGGAGAGGTTCCGTATTATAATACACCAGTCCGCTGTCCTCATTATTGCAGTACAGGCTAAGGGGAGAGGTACTGTAGTATAATTACACAAGTGCGGTCTCCTCATTATAGCAGAAGAGGCTAACATGACAGGTACTGTAGTATAATTACACTAGTCCGCTGTCATCATTATGGGAGTAGATGCTAATGAGACTGGTACTGTAGTATAATACACAAGTCAGCTGTCGTCATTATGGCAGTAGAGCCTAACGGGAGAGGTACTGCAGTATAATACACAAGTCAGCTATCGTCATTATGGCAGTAGAGGCTAATGGGAGAGGTAGTCTATAATACACAAGTAAGCTGTCTTCACTATGGCAGTAGATGCTAATGAGACAAGTATTGTAGTATAACACAAGTCAGCTGTAATCATTATGGCAGTAGAGGCTAACAGGAGAGGTACTGTAGTATAATACACAAGTCAATTGTCATCATTATGGCAGTAGAGGCTAAGAGGAAAGGTACTGTAGTATAATACATAATTTTATTTATTTATTTTATTTTATTGACATTTGTTAACCGGGTTAGTCCAATTGGGCTAATAGCCCATTTTCAGTGGAGACCCAACGAGAAAAGCTCCAGGTTACAAAAAATTAATGCAATAAGCATGAATCTCAAACAAGAATATTAATTAAAAATTACTGTACAATTAAAAGATTTGTACTTCAGTATAGTAGAGGGCAGAGTATACAAATGGAAGTAAAGTAAGCTTGAAATTTAACACTGAATGCAAAGTGCCTAATCTATTAAACAAACTATCCAAAGTCAGGTATCATTTGGAACATTTTAACATATAGTGGAGATAGGAGTGGTTATTAACCTAGGTTGGGTCATAGCAGGGGCAAGTCTTAGTGTTGAGAAGATACTGTTTAAGTTCTTTTTTAAAGTATAGAGAGTGGGAAATGGAGCGGATGTGTATATAGAGTTTGTTCCAGGCTTGGACAACAGAGCATTTATAGAGAAGTTTCCCAACATTTCTTTTTGGATGGTAAGGATCTAAAAGTTGCTGGTTAGAGCTACTTAGGGTCCTGGAAGGGGAGTAGTGAGATATCAGGGTGGATAGAGCAGGGCAAGAAGATGGTTTGTATATAATAGTGTGTAATATTTGGAATTGTAGTAGTAGGAGTTTTTGGGGGAGTTCAAGCCATTGAAGGGCATTTAGGGCTAGGCAGTGGTGAGACCTGTAAGGAGAGTCTGTAACAAATTGAGCTATCTTGTGGCATGTCTGTTGCAGTTTGAGCATAGTAGTAGATTGGATGTTAGCTAGAATAGGGGCTGTATAAAAAAGGGAGGGTAGGAGGAAGGCTTGAGCCAGGGAGAGTCTAGCATTTACATTAAGGAACTTTTTATTGCGATATAGTAATCCTAGTTTCTGGTGGGTTTTTTTTATACAGTGAAGTATGTGAGGGTTAAACTTAAGTTCATCATCAATGATGACTCCCAGGAGCTTTGTTTGGGGTTCAGGTTTTATGATAGTGTTGGAGGATGTAATGGTAAAAGTGGACTTGTGGTGAAAGAGGGACTGGGGGAGAAAGAGCAAGAGCTTAGTCTTTTTAGGATTAAGAATGCATAAGTTATCAGATAGCCATTTTTCAGTAGATGCAAAGATATCTTGGGTTAGTGTGAGAAGTTCACAGACATTGCTAGAGGTGGAGATAAGAGTGGAGTCATCAGCGTATTGGATGAGGGAGGCTTGTTGACATGATTTATGTAGTTCGTAAATAAATGCATTAAATAGGAGGGGACCCAAGATGGAGCCCTGTGGGACACCAAATGGGACTGGAATATAAGAAGAGCAGGAAGACAGACATTTTACTGATTGCTGCCTGTGACAGAGATAGCTGGAGAACCAGGAAAGAGAGGTAGTTGAAAGGTTGAGATTAGCCAGTTTAGTTAACAGCAATGGGTGAGATACTGTATGGAAAGCTTTGGATAGATCACAGAAGAGACAGGATATGAGTTTGTTGTTGTCACGGGCTTCAGCAATAGTATGAGTAAATGATAGGAGAGCAGTAGTTGTGCTATGGTTAGGGAAAAAACCACGCTAAGGGGGAGTAAATAGATTATCCTGGAGGAGATAGTTGAAAAGTTGTGAATGAATGCATTTCACAAGTATTTTAGAGAGAGGGGACAGGATGGTGATGGGTCAGACGTTAGATGGATCTGATGAGTTTTAGAGAGAGGGGACAGGATGGCGATGGGTCAGACGTTAGATGGATCCCATGAGTTTTAGAGAGAGGGGACAGGATGGCGATGGGTCAGATGTTAGATGGATCTGATGAGTTTTAGAGAGAGGGGACAGGATGGCGATGGGTCGGACGTTAGATGGATCTGATGAGTTTTAGAGAGAGGGGACAGGATGGTGATGGGTCAGATGTTAGATGGATCTGATGAGTTTTCACCTTTATGGAGGGGAATTGTGAAAAAGGATTTCCAAATGAGAGGTACAGTGGCTTCTTGGATTGACATGTTGATGAGAATAGATATAGGATATGCTATAGACTCAGCTGTTAGTTTGAGGAAGTTAGAGGGGAGGTTGTCAGTAGAGGGAGAGCAGGGTTTTAGTTTCAGAAGAAGAGTTTTGATATAGGAAGTGGAAACAGCTTGAAAGGAGAAGAGGTTGTTATTAAGTTGGTGGGAGAGAGAGGGGATGGCAGTAAACTTAGAGTTGGAGGGAGTGAGTTTTTGGATAATTTCAATGAAGTGTCTATTGAGGAGGGTAGCAGTCTCAAGAGAAGATGTGTTAGGGTAGGGGGACGGGTTGGAGGACTGGCTAGGAGAAAGAATCTTGTTTAGACTTGACCAGAACTTATGTGGGCTGGACTTCTCCTTAAACTGGGCTGAGTTGTAGTAATTTCTTTGGTCTTTATTCGTTTGTTTTTTGACAAGATGACGTAGATATTTGTAATTAGTAAGTCAGCTGTCATCATTTTGTCTGTAGAGGCTAACAGGAGAGGTACTGTAGTATAATACACAAGTCCTCTGTCGTCATTATGGCAGTAGAGGCTAACAGGAGAAGTACTGTAGTATATTACACAAGTCAGCTGCTGTCATTATGGCAGTAGAACCTAACGGGAAAGGTACTGCAGTGTAATACATAAGTCACTTGTTGTCATTTTGGCAGTAGAGGCTGACGGGAGAAGTACTGCAGTAGAATACACAAGTCATCTTTTGTCATTATGGCAGTAGAGGCTAACGGGAGAGGTAGTGTATAATACACATGTCAGCTGTCATCATTATGTCAGTGGAGGTAACAGGAGAGGTTCTGTAGTATAATACACCAGTCCACTATCTTCATTATGCCAGTAGAGGCTATCAGGGAGGTAGTGTAGTATAATACACATGTCAGCTGTCGTCATAATGGCAGTAGAGGCTAACTGGTGAGGTACTGTGGTGTAATACACTATTCCACTGTCTGTGTTATGACAGTGGAAACTAACGAGAGAGGTACTGTAGTATATTACACAAGTCCGGTGTCCTCACTATACCAGAAGAGGCAAACATGACAGGTACTGTAGTATAATTACACTAGTCCACTGTCATCATTATGGCAGTAGATGCTAATGAGACTGGTACTGTAGTATAATACACAAGTCATCTGTCATCATTATGGCAGTGGAGGCTAACAGGAGACGTACTGTAGTATAAAACACAAGTCAGCTGTTGTCATTATTTCAGAAGAGGCTAGTGGGAGAGGTACTGTAGTATAATACACAAGTCAGCTGTCATCATTATCATAGTAGAGGCTAACAGGAGTGGTACTGCAGTATAATACACATGTCAACAGTAGTGATTATGGCAGTAGAGGCTAACAGGAGAGGTCCTGTAGTACAATACACAAGTCCACTGTCTTCATTATGGCAGTAGAGGGTAACAGGGGAGGTCCTGCAGTATAATACACAAGTCCGCTGTCTTCAACATGGCGGTACATACTAATAGGACAGGTACTGTGGTCTATTAAACAAGTCTGCTGTTTTCACTATGGCAGAAGAGGCTAACAGGAGAGGTACTGTGGTCTAAAACCCAAGTCTTCTGTATTCATTATGGCAGAAGAGGCTAACAAAGTTACTGTCATCTAATTCACAAGTCTGCTGCCTTCACTATGGCAGTAGATGCTAACAGGAGAAGTACTGTAGTATAATACACCAGCCCCTGCCCTCATTATGCAAGTAGAGGCTAACAGGAGAGGTACTATAGTATAATACACCAGCCCACTGTTGTCATTGTGGATGTAAAGGCTAAGAGGAGAGGTACTGTAGTATAATACACCAGTCCGTTGTCCTCATTATGGCAGAACAGGCTAAAAAGAGAGGTACTGTAGTATAATACACAAGTCAGCTGTCATCATTATGGCAGTAAAGGATAACAGGAAAGGTACTGTAGTATAATACAGAACTCAGCTTTTGTCGTTGTGGAAATAGAGGCTAATGTGAGGTACTGTAGTATAATACACAAGTTAGTTGTAGTCATTATGGCAGTAGAGGCTAATGGGAGAGGTACGGTAGTATAATACACATGTCAGCTGTCATCACTATGGCAGTAGAGGCTAACGGGAGAAGCACTGTAGTAGAATACACAAGTCAGCTGTTATTATGACTGTATACGCTAATGGAAGAGGTACTGTAGTATAATACACAAGTAAGCTGTCATCATTACGGCAGTTGATGCTAATACGACAGGTATTGTAGTATAATGCACAAGTCAGCTGTAATCATTATGGTATTAGAGGCTAACAGAAGAGGTGCTGTAGTATAATACACAAGTCAGTTGTCATCATTATGGCAGTAGAGGCTAACAGGAAAGGTATTATAGTATATTACACAAGTCAGCTGTCGTCATTATGGAACTGGAGACTAACATGAGGTACTGTAGTATAATACACACGTCAGCTGTCATCATTATGGCAGAAGATGCTAACGAGAGAGGTACTCTAGTATAATACACAAGTCTGCTGTCTTGATTATGGCAGTAGAGGCTAACAGGAGAGGTAATGTAGCATAATACACAAGTCAGCTGTCGTAATTATGGCAGTAGATGCTAAGAGGTGAGGTACTGTAGTATAATACATAAGTCAGCTGAGGTACTGTAGTATAATGCACAAGTCAGCTGTCATCATTATGGCAGTAGAGCCTAAGAGGTACTGTAGTATAATGCACAAGTCAGCTGTCATCATTATGGCAGCAGTGGCTAACGGGAGAGGTACTGTAGTATAATACACAACTCCGGTGATGTCACTATGGCAATAGAGGCTAAGAGGAGAGGTACTGTAGTATAATACACAACTCCGTTCTCATTACTATGGCAGTAGAGGCTAACAGGAGAGGTACTGTAGTATATTACACAAGTCAGCTATCTTCATTATGGCAGTAGAGGCTAACAGGAGAGTTAATGTAATATAATACAGAAATCAGACACCTTCATTATGGCTGCAGAGGCAAACAGGAGCATCATTATGGTAGTAGGGGTTAACAGGAGCGGTACTGCAGTATAATTCAGAAGTCCACTGTTTTCATTATGGCAGTAGAGGCTAAGGGAGAGGTAATGTAGTATAATACACAAGTTCACTATCTTCATTATGGCAGTAGAGGTTAACAGGAAAGGTACTGTAGTATAATACACAACTATCCTGTCTTCATTATGGCAGCAGAGGCTAACAGAAGAGGCACTGTTTTCTAATACACAAGTCCGCTGTCCTCACTATGGAAGTAGAGGCCAACAAGAGAGGCACTGTAGTATAATACACAAGTCCGCTGTCCTCAGTATGGCACTAGAGGCTAACAGGAGAGGTACTGTAGTATAATACACAAGTCAGCTGTCGTCATTATGGCAGTAGAGGTTAACAGGAGAGGTACTGTAGTATAATGCAGAAGTCAGCTGTCACATTATGGAAGTAGAGGCTACAAGGAATGGTACTGTAGTATAATACACAAGTCAGCTGTCATCATTATGGCAGTAGAGGTTAACAGGAAGGTACTGTAGTATACTATGCAAGTCAGTTGTCATCATTACGGCAGTAAAGGATAACAGGAGAGGTACTACAGTATAATACAAAAGTCAGCTGTCGTCATTGTGGAAGTCGAGGCTAACGTGAGGTACTGTAGTATAATACACAAGTCAGCTGTCATCATTCTGGCAGTAGAAGCTAATGAAAGAGGTACTGTAGCATAATACACAAGTCAGCTGTTGTCAATATGCCAGTAGAGGCTAACAGGAGAGGTACTGCAGTATAATACACAAGTCAGCTGTCATCATTATGGCAGTAGAGGCTAACAAGAGAGGTACTGCAGTATAATACACAAGTCAGGTGTCATCATTTTGGCAGTAGAGGCTAACTGGAGAGGTACTGTAGTAAAATACACAAGTCAACTGTAGTCATTATGGCAGCAGATGCTAACAGAAGAGGCACTGTAGTATAAAATACAAGTCCACTCTCTTCATTATGGCAGTAGAGGCTAACAGGAGAGGTCCTGTAGTACAATACACAAGTCCGCTGTTTTTATTATGGCAGTAGACGGTAACAGGAGAGGTCCTGCAGTATAATGCACAAGTCCACTGTCTTCACTATGGCAGTAGAGTCTAACAGAGGAGGTACTGTAGCATAATACACCAGTCCACTGCCTTCATTATGCAAGTAGAAGCTACCAGGAGAGGCAATGTAGTATTAGTGCACAAGTCAGCTATCATCATTATTTCAATAGAGGCTGGTGGGAGATGTACTGTAGTATAATACACAAGTCAGCTGTCATCATTATGGTAGTAGAGGCTACCAGGAGAGGTACTGTAGTATAATACAAGTCTGCTGTCATCATTATAGCAATAGAGGCTAACAGGAGAGGTGCTGTAGTATAATACACAAGTCAGCTGTCATCATTTTGGCAGTAGAGGCTAACAGGAGAGGTGCTGTAGTATAATACACGAGTCAGCTATCGTCATTATAGCAGTAGAGGCTAACGGGAGAGGTACTGCAATATAATACACAAGTCAGCTGTCATCATTTTCACAGCAGAGGCTAACCGGAGAACTACTGTAGTATAATACACAAGTCAGCAGTCGTCATTATGACAGGGGAGGCTAACAGGAGAGGTACTGTAGTATAATACACAAGTCAGCAGTCGTCATTATGACAGGGGAGGCTAACAGGAGAGGTACTGTAGTATAATACACAAGTCAGCTGTTGTCATTATTTCAGTAGAGGCTAGCGGGAGAGGTACTGTAGTATAATACACAAGTCAGCTGTTATCATTATGGCAGTAGACGCTAACAGGAGAGGTACTGAAGTATAATACACAAGCCAGCTGTTGTCATTATGGCAGTAGAGGCTAACAGGAGATGTACTGTAGTATAATACACAAGTTATCTGTTGTCATTATGACAGTAGACATTAAAAGGAGAGGTACTGTAGTTTAATACGCAAGTCTGCTGTCTTCACTATTGCAGTACACGCTATCAGGAGAGGTACTGTGGTCTAATACACAGGTCCGCTGTCTTCATTATGGCAGTAGAGCCTAAAATGAGAGATCCTGTAGTACAATACGCATGTCTGCTGTCTTCATTATGGCAGTAGAGGCTAACAGGACAGGAACTGTAGTTTAATACGCAAGTCCGCTGTCTTCACTATTGCAGTACAGGCTAACAGGAGAGGTACTGTGGTCTAATACACAGGTCCGCTGTCTTCACTATAGCAGTAGAGACTAACAGGAGAGGTACTGTGGTCTAATACGGAAGTCTGGTGTCTTCACTATGGCAGTAGAGTCTAACAGGAGAGGTACTGTAGTATAATACACAAGTCAGCTGTCATCAGTATGGAAGAACAGACTAACAGGAGAGGTACTGTAGTATAATACACAAGTCAGCTGTCATCAGTATGGAAGTACAGACTAACAGGAGAGGTACTGTAGTATAATACACAAGTCCGCTGTCCTCTTCATGCTGTCGTCATTACGGCAGTAGATGCTAACGAGGGAGGTACTCTAATATAATACGCAAGTCAGCTGTCATCATTATGGCAGTACATGCAAATGAGACAGCTACTGTAGTATAATATGAAAGTCAGCTGTCATCATTATGGCAGTAGATGCAAATGAGACAGCTACTGTAGGTTAATACACAAGTCAGCTGTCATCATTATGGCAGTAGAGGCTAACAGGAGTAGTACTATAGTATAATACACACATCAACAGTAGTCATTATGGCAGTAGTGGCTAACAGGAGAGGTACTATAGTATAACACACAAGCCAGCTGTCATCATTATGGCAATGGAGCCTAAAATGAGAGGTCCTGTAGTACAATATGTAAGTCTGCTATCTTCATTATTTCAGTACAGGGTAACAGGAGAGGTCCTGCAGTATAATACACAAGTCTGCTGTCTTCACTATGGCAGTACAGGCTAATAGGAGAGGTACTGTGGTCTAATAAACAGGTCCGCTGTCTTCACTATGGCAATAGAGGCTACCAATAATGTTACTGTCATCTAATACACAAATCTGCTGTCGTCATTATGGCAGTAGAGGCTAACATGAGAGTTACTGTACTTTAATACAACAGTCAGCTGTCGTCATTTTCACAGCAGAGACTAACGGGAGAAGTACTGTAGTAGAATACACAAGTCAGTTTTTGTCATTCTGGCAGTAGAGGCTAACGGGACAGGTACTGTAGTATAATACACAAGTCAGCTGTCATCATTATGACAGTAAAAGCTAAAAGAAGAGGTAGTGTAGTATAATACATATGTCAACTGTAGTCATTATGGCAGTAGAGGCTAACAGGAGAGGTACTGTAGTAAAATACACAATTCCGTTGTCTTCATTATGGCAGTAGTGGGTAACACAGGACGTCCTGCAGTACAATACACAAGTCCACTGTCTTCACTATGGCAGTACAGGCTAACAGGAGAGGTACCGTAGTATAATACACAAGTCCACTGTCTTCATTATTGCAGTAGAGGCTAACAGGAGAGGTCCTATAGTGCAATACACAAGTCCGCTGTCTTCATTATGGCAATAGAGGGTAACAGGAGAGGTACTGTAGTATAATACACCAGTCCACTGTCATCATTATGGCAGTAGAGGCTAACTGGTGAGGTAGTGTAGTATGTTACACAAGTGTACTATCCTCACTATGGCAGAAAAAGCAAACAGAAGAGGTATTGTAGTATATTACACAAGTTTGGTGTGCTCATTATAGCAGAAGAGGTTAACATGTGAGGTACTGTAGTATAATACACTAGTCCGCTGTCCTCATTATAGCAGAAGATGCTAACAAGAGTGGTACTGTAGTATAATACACAAGTCAGCTGTCGTCATTATGGCAGTAGAGGCTAACAGGAGAGGTGCTGTAGTATAATACACAAGTCTGCTGTCATCATTTTGGCAGTAGAGGCTAACAGGAGAGGTGCTGTTGTATAATACACAAGTCAGCTGTCATCATTATGGCAGTAGAAGCTAACAGGAGAGGTACTGTAGTATAAAACACAAGTCAGCTGTCATCCATGGCAGTACAGGCTAACAGGAGAGGTGCTATTGTATAATACACAAGTCAGCTGTCATCATTTTGGCAGTAGAGGCTAACAGGAGAGGTGCTGTAGTATAATACAAAAGTTAGTTGTGGTCATTATGGCAGTAGAGGCTAATGGAAGAGGACCGGTACTATAATACATATGTCAGCTGTCATTACTATGGCAGTAGATGCTAATGGGAGAGGTACTATAGCATAATACACAAATCAGCTGTCATCTTTATGGCAGTAGAGACTAACAGGACAGGTACTGCAGTATAATACACAAGACAGCTGTCATCATTTTTGCAGCACAGGCTAACGGAAAAAAGTACTGTAGTAGAATACACAAGTCAGCTTTCGTCATTATGGCAGTATAGCCTAACAGGAGAGGTACTGTAGTATAATACACAAGTCAGCTGTCGTCATTATGGTAATAGAGCCTACCAGGAGAGGTGCTATAGTATAATACAAATGTCAACTGTAGGTATTTTGGCAGTAGAGGCTAATCAGAGAGGTACTCAGTGGCTCTGCTGGACAGAGGCACAGGGATCTAATCTAAGGGGGGACTGTGAAAGCCAATACATTCTGGCTAGGCTTATAAATGTCTTCGGGCAGATAGCCTTGTACCTTCCTATGAATCTATGAACCTACTGTAGTATAATACACAAGTCCACTGTCTTCATTATGGCAGTAAAGGCTAACAGAAGAGGTCCTGTAGTACAATACACGAGTCCGCTGTCTTCATTATGGCAATAGAGGGTAACAGGGGAGGTCCTGCACTATAATACACAAGTCTGCTGTCATCATTATGGCAGTAGAGGCTAACAGGAGAGGTACTGCACTATAATACACAAGTCAGCTGTCGTCATTTTGGCAAGAGAGGCTAACGGGAGAAGTACTGTAATAGAACACACAAGTCAGCTAACGTCATTATGGCAGTAGAGGCTAATGGGAGAGGTAGTGTATAATACACAAGTCAGCTGTCATCATTATGGCAGTAGAGGCTAACAGGAGAGGTACTGCAGTATAATACACAAGTCAGCTATCATCATTATGGCAGTAGAGGCTAAAAAGGAGAGGTACAGTAGTGTAATACACAAGTAAGCTGTAGTCATTATGATAGGGGAGGCTAACAGGAGAGGTACTGTAGTATAATACAGAAGTCAGCTATTGTCATTATTTCAGAATAGACTAGCGGGAGAGGTACTGAAGTATAATACACAAGCCAGCTGTTGTCATTATGGCAGTAGAGGCTAACAAGAGAGGTACTGTAGTATAATACACAAGTTATCTGTCGTCATTATGACAGTAGACACTAAAAGGAGAAGTACTGTAGTTTAATACGCAAGTCTGCTGTCTTCACTATTGCAGTACAGGCTATCAGGAGAGGTACTGTGGTCTAATACACAGGTCCACTGTCTTCATTATGGCAGTAGAGCCTAAAATGAGAGGTCCTGTAGTACAATACGCATGTCCGCTGTCTTCATTATGGCAGTAGAGGCTAACTGGACAGGAACTGTAATTTAATACGCAAGTCCGCTGTCTTCACTATTGCAGTACAGGCTAACAGGAGAGGTACTGTGGTCTAATACGCAGGTCCGCTGTCTTCACTATGACATTAGAGGCTAACAGGAGAGGTACTGTGGTCTAATACGGAAGTCTGGTATTTTCACTATGGCAGTAGAGGCTAACAGGAGAGGTACTGTAGTAAAATACACCAGTCTGCTGTTCTTATTATGGCAGTAGAGGCTAACAGGAGAGGTACTGTAGTATAATACACAAGTTAGCTGTCATCAATATGACAGTAGAGGCTAACAGTAGAGGTACTGTAGTATAATACACAAGTCAGCTGTCATCAGTATGGAAGTACAGACTAACAGGAGAGGTACTGTAGTATAGTACAAAAGTTTTCTGTCGTCATTATGGCAGTAGAGGCTAATGAGCGAGGTACTGTAGTATATAACACTAGTCCACTGTCTTCATTATGGCAGAAGAAACTAACAAGAGAGGTACTGTAGTAGAATACACACGTCAGCTGTCATCAGTATGGAAGTACAGACTAACAGGAGAGGTACTGTAGTATAGTACAAATGTTTTCTGTCCTCATTTTGGCAATAGAGGCTAAAAGAAGAGGAACTGTAGTATAATACATAAGTTAGCTGCCTTCATTATGACACCAGAGGCTAACAGGAGAGGTACTGTAGTATATTGCACCCGTCCGCTGTCTTCATTATGGAAGTAGAGGCTAACAGGAGAGGTACTGTAGTATAATACACAAGTCCGTTGTCCTCTTTACGCTGTCGTCATTACGGCAGTAGATGCTAACGAGGGAGGTACTCTAATATAATACGCAAGTCAGCTGTCATCATTATGGCAGTAGATGCAAATGAGACTGGTACTGTAGTATAATTACACAAGTCCGATGTCCTCATTATAGCAGAAGAGGCTAACATGACAGGTACTGTAGTATAATTACACTAGTCCGCTGTCATCATTATGGGAGTAGATGCTAACGAGACTGGTACTGTAGTATAATACACAAGTCAGCTGTCGTCATTATGGCAGTAGAGCCTAACGGGAGAGGTACTGCAGTATAATACACAAGTCAGCTATCGTCATTATGGCAGTAGAGGCTAATGGGAGAGGTAGTCTATAATACACAAGTAAGCTGTCTTCACTATGGCAGTAGATGCTAATGAGACAAGTATTGTAGTATAACACACAAGTCAGCTGTAATCATTATGGCAGTAGAGGCTAACAGGAGAGGTACTGCATTCACTCCAGTTCAACTGTTTTGAGTGTGTACCTTTAAGTCCTAGTGGGTGTGGCCTGAGCCTTTAAAAATGAAGTTATCACCTTACAATTCTAACAAATACTCATGGACAGAGGTCAAATATCAATACAGTTGTGTTTGCCATCATGTATGCTTAAAGATAAAATATTCTGAAATGTTGTATGTAGCATAGTTTTGGAATTATTAATGCAAGTATAAGCAAGTACTATTTGACGCCTAGAGGAGCAGTAGGAGATAACTGCAGATGCACCTGGAGACGTCACTCGGATGTAATGAGATAATACAGAAGTCAGCTGTCATCATTATGGCAGTAGAGTCTAAAGAGAGAGGTACTGCAGTATAATACACAAGTCAGTTGCTGTCATTTTGGCAGTAGAGGCTAACGGGATATGTACTGTAGTAGAATACACAAGTCAGCTATTGTCATTATGGCAGTAGAGGCTAACAGGAGAGGTAGTGTATAATACACAAGTCAGCTGTCATCATTATGACAGTGGAGGCATAATAAACAAGTCAGCTGTGATCATTTTGGCTGTAGAGGCTAACAGGAGAGGTACTGCAGTATAATACACAAGTCAGTTGTCATTCTGGTAGTAGAGGCTAACGGGAGAAGTACTGTAGTGGAGTACACAAGTCTGCTATCTTCATTATGACAGTAGAGGCTAACAGGAGTGGTACTATAGTATAATACACACATCAACAGTAGTCATTATGGCAGTAGAGGCTACCAGGAGAGGTACTATAGTATAACACACAAGCCAGCTGTCATCATTATTGCAGCAGAAGCTAACAGAAGAGGTACTGTAGTATAACACACAAGTCCACTGTCTTTATTATGGCAATGGAGCCTAAAAGGAGAGGTCCTGTAGTATAATATGCAAGTCTGCTGTCTTCATTATTGCAGTACAGGGTAACAGGAGAGGTCCTTCAGTATATTGCACAAGTCCGCTGTCTTCACTATAGCAGTACAGGCTAATAGGTGAGGTAGTCTACAATACACAAGTCATCTGTCTTCACTATGGCAATAGAAGCTAACAGCAGTGGTACTATAGTATAATACACACATCAACAGTAGTCATTATGGCAGTAGAGGCTAACAGGAGAGGTACTGTAGTATAATGCACAAGTCCGCTGTCTTCACTATGGCAGTACAGGCTAATAGGAGAGGTACTGTGGTCTAATACACAAGTCTGCTGTCATCATTATGGCAGTAGATACTAACAGGAGAGGTACTGCACTATAATACACAAGTCAGCTGTCATCATTTTCACAGCAGAGGCTAACGGGAGAAGTACTGTAATAGAATACACAAGTCAGCTTTTGTCATTATGGCAGTAGAGGCTAATGAGAGAGGTACTGTAGTATAATACACAAGTCAGATGTCATCATTATGACAATAAAAGCTAACAGGAGATGTACTGTAGTATAATACACATGTCAACTGTAGTCATTATGGCAGTAGAGGCTAACAGGAGAGGTACTGTAGTATAATACACAAGCCAGCTTGTCATCATTATGGAAGTAGATGCTAACAGGCGAAGTACTGTAGTGTAATACACAAGTCCACTGTCTTCATTACAGCAGTAGAGGCTAACAGGAGAGGTCCTGTAGTACAATACACAAGTCCACTGTCTTCATTATGGCAGTAGAGGGTAACACGGGAGGTCCTGCAGTATAATACACAAGTCTGCTGTCTTCATTATGACAGTACAGGCTAACTGGTGAGGTACTGTAGTATATTACACAAGTCTGGTGTCCTCATTATAGCTGAAAAGGTTAACATGAGAGGTACTCTAGTATAATACACTACTCCAATTTCTTCATTATGGCAGTGGAAGCTAACGAGAAAGGTACTGTAGTATATTACGCAAGTGTGGTCTCCTCATTATAGCAGAAGAGGCTAACATGACAGGTACTGTAGTATAATTACGCTAGTCCGCTGTCATCATTATGGCAGTAGATGCTAACGAGACTGGTACTGTAGTATGATACACAAGTCAGCTGTCATCATTATGGCAGTAGATGCTAACGAGACAGGTATTGTAGTATAATACACAAGTCAGCTGTCATCATTATGGCACTAGAGGCTAACAGGAGAGGTACTACAGTATAATACACAAGTCAGGTGTCATCATTTTGGCATTAGAGGCTAACTGGAGAGGTACTGTAGTAAAATACACAAGTCAGCCATTGTCATTATTTCAGAAGAGGCTAAAGGGAGAGGTACTATAGTATAATACACAAGTCAACTGTCATCATTATGGCAGTAGAGGCTAGCAGGAGAGGGACTGTAGTATAATACACAAGCCAGCTGTTGTCATTATGGCAGTAGAGGCTAACAGGAGACATACTGTACTATAATACACAAGCCAGCTGTCGTTATATCAGCAGAGGCTAACAAGAGAGGTACTGTAGTATAATACACAAGTTATCTGTCATCATTATGACAGTAGACGCTAAAAGGAGAGATACTGTAGTTTAATACGCAGGTCCGCTGTCTTCACTATTGCAGTACAGGCTAACAAGAGAGGTACTGTGGTCTAATACACAGGTCCGCTGTCTTCACTATGCAGTAGAGGCTAACAGGAGAGGTACTCTGGTATAATACAGAAGTCTGGTGTTTTCACTATGGCAGTAGAGGCTAACAGGAGAGGTACTACAGTATAATACACAAGTCAGGTGTCATCATTTTGGCATTAGAGGCTAACTGGAGAGGTACTGTAGTAAAATACACAAGTCAGCCATTGTCATTATTTCAGAAGAGGCTAACGGGAGAGGTACTATAGTATAATACACAAGTCAACTGTCATCATTATGGCAGTAAGGCTAGCAGGAGAGGTACTGTACTATAATACACAAGCCAGCTGTTGTCATTATGGCAGTAGAGGCTAACAGGAGAGGTACTGAAGTATAATACACAAGCCAGCTGTTGTCATTATGGCAGTAGAGGCTAACAGGAGACGTTCTAGACTATAATACACAAGCCAGCTGTCGTTATATCAGCAGAGGCTAACAAGAGAGGTACTGTAGTATAATACACAAGTTATCTGTCGTCATTATGACAGTAGACACTAAAAGGAGAGGTACTGTAGTTTAATATGCAGGTCTGCTGTCTTCATTATTGCAGTACAGGCTAACAAGAGAGGTACTGTGGTCTAATACACAGGTCCGCTGTCTTCACTATGCAGTAGAGGCTAACAGGAGAGGTACTCTGGTATAATACAGAAGTCTGGTGTTTTCACTATGGCAGTAGAGGCTAACAGGAGAGGTACTACAGTATAATACACCAGTCTGCACTCCTCATTATGGCAGTAGAGGCTAACAGGAGAGGTACTGTAGTATAATACAGTAGTCCGCTATCCTTATTATATCAGTGGAAGCTAACAGGAGAGGGACTGTAGAATATTACATGTCTGCTGTCCTCATTATGGCAGAAGAGGCTAACAGAAGAGGTACTTTAGTGTAGAACACTAATCTGTTGTCTTCATTATGGCAGTAGAGGCTAAAGAGAGAGGTACTGTAGTATAATACACTATTCTGCTGTTTTCATTATGGCAGTGGTGGCTAACAAGAGACCTACTGTAGTACAATACACAAGTCCGCTGTCCTCATTGAGGCAGTTGAGGCAAACAGGAGAGGCACTGTAGTACAATACACAAATTAGCTGTCATCATTATGACAGTAGAGGCTAACAGGAGAGGTATTGTAGTATAATACAGAAGTCAGCTGTCATCAGTATGGAAATAGACTAACAGGAGAGGTACTGTAGTATAATACACAAGTCAGCTGTAGTCATTCTGGCAGTAGAGGCTAACAGGAGAGGTAACGTAGCTTAATACACAAGAAAGCTGTCATCATTATGGCAGCAGATGCTAACAGAAGAGGCACTGTAGTATAAAATACAAGTCCACTTTCTTCATTATGGCAGTAGAGGCTAACAGGAGAGGTCCTGTAGTACAATACACAAGTCTGCTGTTTTCATTATGGCAGTAGACGGTAACAGGAGAGGTCCTGCGGTATAATGCACAAGTCCACTGTCTTCACTATGGCAGTAGAGTCTAACAGAGGAGGTACTGTAGCATAATCCACCAGTCCACTGCCTTCATTATGCAAGTAGAGGCTAGCAGGAGAGGTACTGCAGTATAGTACAGCAGTCCACTGTTGTCATTGTGGAAGTAGAGGCTACCAGGAGAGGCAATGTAGTATTAATGCACAAGTCAGCTGTTGTCATTATTTCAATAATGGTGGGAGATGTACTGTAGTATAATACACAAGTCAGCTGTCATCATTATGGTAGTAGAGACTAACAGGAGAAGTACTGTAGTATAATACACAAGTCAGCTGTCATCATTTTGGCAGTAGAGGCTAACAGGAGGGGTGCTGTAGTATAATACACCGGTCAGCTATCGGCATTATAGCAGTAGAGGCTAACGGGAGAGGTACTGCAATATAATACACAAGTCAGCTGTCATCATTTTCACAGCAAAGGCTAACCGGAGAACTACTGTAGTATAATACACAAGTCAGCAGTCGTCATTATGACAGGGGAGGCTAACAGGAGAGGTACTGTAATATAATACACAAGTCAGCTGTTGTCATTATTTCAGTAGAGGCTAGCGGGAGAGGTACTGTAGTATAATACACAAGTCAGCTGTTGTCATTATTTCAATAGAGGCAAGCAGGAGAGGTACTGTAGTATAATACACAAGTCAGCTGTCATCATTATGGTAGTAGTGGCTACCAGGAGAAGTACTGTAGTATAATACACAAATCTGTTGTCCTCTTTACGCTGTTGTCATTATGGCAGTAGATGCTAATGAAAGAGCTACTCTAGTATAATACGCAAGTCAGCTGTCATCATTATGGCAGTAGATGCCAATGGGACAGCTACTGTAGTATAATACGAAAGTCAGCTGTCATCATTATGGCAGTAGAGACTACAAGGAGAGGTACTATAGTATAATACACAAGTCAGCTGTCATCATTATGGCAGTAGAGGCAGAAATGAGAGGTACTGTAATGTAAATCATAAGTGATCTGCCATCATTATAGCAGGAGTGGCTAACAGGAGAGGTACTGTAGTACAATACACAAGTCAGCTGTCATCATTTTGGCAGCTGAGGCAAACAGGAGAGGTGCTGTAGTATAATACACAAGTCAGCTGTCATCATTATGGCAGTACAGGCTAATGGGACAGGTACTGTAGCATAAAGCACAAGACAGCTGTCATCATTATGGCAGTAGAGACTAACGAGAGAGGTACTGCAGTATAATACACAAGACAGCTGTCATCATTATGGCAGTAGAGACTAACGGGACAGGTACTGCAGTATAATACACAAGACAGCTGTCATCATTATGGCAGTAGAGACTAACGGGAGAGGTACTGCAGTATAATACACAAGACAGCTGTCATCATTATGGCAGTAGAGACTAACGGGACAGGTACTGCAGTATAATACACAAGACAGCTGTCATCATTATGGCAGTAGAGACTAACGGGAGAGGTACTGCAGTATAATACACAAGACAGCTGTCATCATTATGGCAGTAGAGACTAACGGGAGAGGTACTGCAGTATAATACACAAGACAGCTGTCATCATTATGGCAGTAGAGACTAACGGGAGAGGTACTGCAGTATAATACACAGCTCTCCTCATTTTGGCTGTAGAAGCTAACAGGAAAAAGTACTGTAGTATAATATTAGTTCGCTATACTGGCTCCACATGGGGAACCCATAACTACTCCGATTTTTTGGAGGTAAAATTTGTCACCAAACATAAAAAATTATTATACAGGATAATTTCCAGTAATTCTATGTGTGTAAAGATGCTCAAAGATTTTTAAAATTTTTTTCTGAGGAAGTTTGCTTAAGGAAGCAAACGAAAAGCGCTTCAATTTATTTATTACATTTTTGTACTAGTCAGTTGGACTCGTGTTCCTGACTGCCTTCAGTGCCTAGTTTTCTTTGGGCTGTTGAAATCATGTTTAGCACAAGCACTGTTAGAGCTCTTCACTCTGAGCTAAATCAATTATTTCCAGCTCTGTTGCTTTGCAGAAATAAAGGTACATATGTATGGCTTTCTTAAGGTTTATAGTAGGAATACACATTGGGGGGGGGGGGGCAGTGTCACAGAAATGCATGTGGCTAGAAGATGCTAGTAAAATTATTTGGATATTGTGTGGTTGTGGGGCTTAGGATCCAGAATGAAAAGAAATGATTTCATGCTATGGCAAGCTGAAGAGGATGGCATTTATCCTGCATATAAAACAGGATCAGATCCATCATTTTGATAGGTGAAGTTTCAGTTGTGCTTTGAATGAGTTTGCATTCTGAATAAATTATGGTGGTAGTGGCATATAGCTTTGTAGTTCCCCTGCATTTTTGAAATAGCCACCTGCAGTACTATGTGGTTTGGTTAAAGTGATTAGTGATTTTTCTCTCCAGCATAACATTTTAAATGGGGAGTACTGAAGTGCTGTGTCTCCATCAAATCCATTGATGTTCCTGTAAATGGCACATTATTATAGGCGTACACTCCATAGGACAACAGAAAGCAACCCTTTATGGAGGATGCACTTTCTGCCATTTAGATCAAGAGATACAACATCTAACAATGACTTCAAACCTCCTAGCCAATAAAACCTTCCAAGAAATCGACCCTCTAATTAGTGATTTCTATTCCTAAGTGCATCCCAAGATGTGGCAATGTATTTCGCAATAGGTGATGTACCTAGACTTGTTTGAAAATGTTTTCCCATCCATTATCTATGCTAGAAATTAGTTTATTTGCCAATCTAGAAATAGGACGTTATGAGGTAAATCAAGAGAGGTAGTTTCTGCATTCACTACTTTGATGTTATTTTTTGGTTTGCATTACAGTAAGACCTTTGCACTGCAGTTTTTTACAGCTGTCAAATCACAAGTCATTTTGTAAAGCTATGTCAACTCATAAGTCCATGATCTTTTTAGCTTATCTGCAGTTCTTTGACCTGAATACAGACAGATAAGTATGTTTCTACAATTTTACTTTATTTTTATTTTACAGTTGTTGACCGGGCTAGTCCAACTGGATATATGTCCATTTTCAGCAGAGGCCCGGGGAGAAAAGCTCCACAAGCAAACATTAGCAAGAACAGGTACAAATTAAGCATATATATATATATATAGTGTATACATTAAACACATTGGATATTAACTACGAAAACAGAAGATGAGAAATAAAAAGTGTGTTTTGTTAAGAGTTTCTTAAAGCAAAAAAGTTGAGAGTACCTAGATACACAAGGAAAGCTAGTTAGTTAAAGCAGAAAAGTTGAGAGTACCTAGATACCCAAGGAAAGCTAGTTAGTTAAAGCAGAAAAGTTGAGAGTACCTAGATACCCAAGGAAAGCTAGTTAGTTAAAGCAGAAACGTTGAGAGTAAATAGATACACAAGGAAAGCTAGTTAGTTAAAGCAGAAAAGTTGAGAATACCTAGATACCCAAGGAAAGCTAGTTAGTTAAAGCAGAAACGTTGGGAGTACCTAGATACACAAGGAAAGCTAGTTAGTTAAAGAAGAAAAGTTGAGAGTACCTAGATACCCAAGGTAAGCTAGTCAGGGTTGCTACAGGGGCAGAGCCAGTGGGTTTTGAGGTGTGTTTTGAGTTGGGATTTGAAGCAGGGAAGAGAGGAGATTGCTGTGAGATTGTGAGGAAGAGTATTCCAGGTTTTTCCTACTGTGTTGGAGAACAAGGATATGCCGGCTGGGATATTGGGTTTACTAGAGGAACGAAGGCTTTTAAGATTGCGGTACGGAGTGATAAGTGAAGTGAGAATGGGGGTGTTTGTGGGTTTGTAAAGGATTTTGTGGGCTAAGGAGAGCTGGTGAAATAGAATTAGGTTTTGTAGTTCGAGCCATCGTAGTTGCCTTAAGTTTTGGCAGTGGTGTGTTCTAAAAGTAGAATTAGTGGCAAATCTGGCAATATTGTTGTAGACAACAGACAATTTGCTGAGGTTAGTTTTGGACACTGAAATGTAGATAGGGGAGGCATACAGGAGGGTGGAAATAAGATGGGACTGAGCAATGGAAGTTCTGGCATGTGGAATAAGGAATGGTTTCATTCTATAGAGGGAGCCTAGTTTTCTGTTAACTAATTTTATAGTATTGTTAATGTGCATGTCAAAGGTCAGATTGTTGTCTATTTCAACTCTGAGGAGTTTGATAGTTGGATCGGGTGATATGATGGTGCCATTATTTGATGTGACACAGAAGTTCAGTGGAGAGGATTTTCAGGTTGGTGAAAAAAGTAATAATTTTGTTTTTTGGGGGGCTCAAAATTAAGCATTGTTTGAGGAACCACATCTCTAAGGTTTTGAAAGTCTTTTGGGTGAGAGAGTGCAGTTTAGAGGGGGATGAGGCAGAACAGATTAAAGTAGAATCATCTGCATATTGTATACAGGTGGCAAGGTGTACAATATGCAGATGATTCTACTGTATACAAGAGAGTAGGCAGGGTGGTTTCTGGGCTACTAACTGTAGAATACCATAATGGTTCATTTCTGTAAAGTATATATGTTCTTCAATAATCTTTCTTTGTCATGTTTTCTTTCCTGGAACTTCTTCTGTAGACATGATTACGTTACATTAGGAATCAAGGTTTCTCTTGTCAGGTTGCCATGCTTCCTGAATGGAGTAATACTTGCAAAGACTTACGTTCCTCTTAAAGCATATTTCTGAATTTGTACAAGGCTGCAATTAACAAAAGCTGAATCTGTAAGTTCTGTGTACATAGAATATGCTTCTTTTACAACTGTGTATACAATTGCATTGTTTCATTTGCTGAAGTGCAGTTACTGGAGATATGCTCAGAAGGAAAGCATTTATAGCATCTCATTTGGTCCAGTCTATTTTGTGTTTCATTTCCAATCATGGGTTCCTTTAAACCAGCTCTGTGAATGGGTATATTTTATTTCCCATTTTTGTTCCCTCAGAATATTCTTACCAGATTTTCTTAGTGTAGTTACCAATTTGGATCTCTCATATTCACTTAGTAATAATTTGACTACCACCACATGCTTCTCATCCAGGTTAACCAGTTGCTTAGTTGTTGTCGGGTTCATTTGACTAAGACCATATTGATTAGGGGAATGTATTGACTTTAGAAAGTGGTCCATAACAAGCAACTTTCTGCTGGTTATAAAAGTTGTAAGCAAGGTGTAAAAACAAACAAACAAAAAAAAAAAACAAATGTGATTTTGCTGGCTTGTATGGCATGTAGTTCCTGGAACCATTGGGCACAAACTGCTGTAGAGACTCTTGTGTTTGCCAAAAATCTTAAAATTAAACAGCTTATAGACATTTGCCGTACACCTTGTGAAGGGAGTGTATGTGTGATGTACAAATAGGTGGGAGGAAGGGCTCAGTAATGTTATACTATTTTTACTAAGTGTTGTACTATTTACTGAATGAGTATGGCCTTCTCCTAACAGATGATAATGACTCGGTGTTACATAACATCTGCAGAAGGTAATATAATGAATGCCTACTCAACAGGCAATTATCACCTGTGTCTGAGCATGCATAACTTTGCACGTCATTAGCACAGTGCAGTTACAATATAGCACTGGGTCATTAGCACTTTTCAGGCAAAACTGTCAGCAGCTGTCACTCTTATTTGCATAGGTAGAAGTCGTTATCACATTGATGACTACACAAGTCAGATTAGCCTTTTTCTTCATTTGGAGTAATTGCAACCCCCCCTCCCCGAATTTTTCTGTCATTTTGTAAAGGCTAAATCTGGACATTTGAGAGTTATGCCAGGGATACATTTTCAATTTGTTGTTTTTATATGAGAAAGTTGCTACAATAAGAGGATTTGTGGTAGACTGGATGAAGGATATGAATATATATGTTATTATTTAGTGCACCGGTATGGGACACTTCAGATGCCCACAAGCTGAAAGCCCCATGGCTGTCCTTGGCATATTAGTGGAGCGGCGGTCCTTACCCTGCTTTTTCTCTTTACATGTGCCCTTTCTGCACCCCCTTGTCAGTGTCCAAGTCAGTGTCCACCCAAGGTAAGGTAAGACTGTATCTTCTGATATTCTGGGTCAGTCTTGGTCTTTTCATATATTATCTTGGTGTAGCTCTCCACTCAGTCTCCCTCCCTTCAAGTGTAGTAAATGTATGTAGGTCAGGGCAAGAGGGTTTATATTACCTCCCCTCTCAGCATATTAGTGGAGTGGCAGTCCCTAACCTGCTTTTTCCGTTTACATGTGCCCTTTCTGTGCCCCCTTGTCAGTCATTGTGTGTAATTTGGTGTTTTCACGGGTAGTAGGTATGTACCTCTACAGCATCATCACCAGTTATGTACCTCATGCAAAGAATACTGCCCCTTTGGGTAGGATGGAACATTTGGATGGGCTAACCAGGTAATCCATATGATATACATATATATGTAGTCCTCTAATACATCTCTCAAACATCAGTGGTAATCTGTTTTCATTTTCTTTCCTGTGCAGGTTTGTCCACCTTTTGACACTGAGATGGCTTCACGACCAGAAGAACAACAAGTGAGAGTGTGGGTATGTGGCCATTCCTACATTCAATGGGCTGCCAGCTATGCCTCAGAAACTGAAAACCGGTACAACTTGAGCTTCCCCACATCCAGTGTGAAGGTATACTGGATTGCAAGAAGATGTATGCATTGCAGTTGTTGGAAGAGAAGTGTTCCATCTACCCTGAGCCTGACATTCTTGTGCTGCACATTGGAGGGAATGATGTCATCAGTCAACCACTCGGAAGGCTACGGTTTCAAATCACAGCAATTTTTGAACACCTGCAGTTGTAGTGGCCACTTTGTCATTTTGTGTGGTCTGATATAATTCCTCAACAGATATGGAAAACAGCAAACAGTCACCGGGCAGCTCACAAGGCCAGATGTTTACAGAATGGGTTCATGCATGGCTTGATGTACAGGATCGGTGGATCTACGATCTGCCATGACAGCATCTCCACGGAAGATGTTCACCTGTTCAGAAGGGATGACGTTCACCTAACTGAGGAGGGCATTGCCTTGTTCTTGACTGACCACCACAATGGCGTGAGGATAGCTATGCAGGATTGGTAAAATGCAGCTTGTGAGAAGAATGGAAAACACTCATGACCAAGTAGGGGCCAGTATGGTAAGTAAAACTCTATTATGAAATGTGTTGTGTAAAATATATTTTTATGAGTTTGGCAAATAACTGTGGTAAGGAGCTGGTGAAGATGCTGAGAAAGAACAACTGTTTCAGGAGAGTGCTAGCATGTACAGTCTAATATGGCAGTAACCATCCTGCAATACTTCTTTTTTATTCTGCTTTTATCAGGTATGTGTACAGTTTAGATGGCAGGAAGGACTTCGTAATACAGAACTTGATCCCTTCGGACCAGTGCTGAATGGACACGTAAAGAGAAAAAGCATAGGTAAGGCAGACTGCTGACACTGAAGGAGGTCATGAGACTGCAGTGGTATCAGCTGTCTGAGTGGGTAGTCAGCACAGCTATTGGACAGATCAGATGGCCTTGCCTGCCACTGAAGTCCCATGCCTGTCCTGGGTTCATTAGTGGAGTGGCGGTCCTTACCTTGCTTTTTCTCTTTACATGTACCCATTCAGCAGTATGTTGGCTACACCAAGAATGTGTATATTTACAATCATATGTGTCTGCATGGTAAAACTGCTTCTGAATGCTGTACACATGTACATATATCAGTTTTGTTAGGACTCAGGTTATGGAAAGTATGATTTTTTCATATTTTGATAAATAACTTTGCAAGGGAGCATGTCAGTGTGCCAAGTAATACCTCATTTTGAAGACAGTATTGATAGTTCCAACATGGTAAAATAATTGTGCCTGTATGTTGTACACATGTGCAGATATCAAAGTTTGTTTCGGACTTAGGTTATAGAAATTATGATTTTTTTAATATTTTAGTAAATAACTTTGCAAGGGAGCATCTGAATGTGCCAAGTAATACCTCATTTTGAAGATAGTATTGCTGGTTCCAACATGGTAAAAGAACGGTGCCTTTATGTTGTACACATGTGCCCCATATCAGAGTTTGTTTTGGACTTAGGGTATGGAAATTATGATTTTTTTTCATATTTTGGTAAATAACTTTGCAAGGGAGCATCTGAATGTGCTAAGTAATACCTCATTTTGAAGACAGTATTGATAGTTCTAACATGGTAAAATAATTGTGCCTGTACATTGTACAATGTACAAATATCAAAGATTGTTTCAGACTTAGGTTATGGAAATTACGATTTTTTTCATATTTTTGTAAATAACTTTGCAAGTAAGCATCTGAATGTGCCAAGTAATACCTTATTTTGAAGACAGTATAGATAGTTCCAACATGGTAAAAGAATTGTGCATGTATGTTGTACACATGTACAGATATCACAGTTTGTTTAGTCTTGTAGGATTATGAAAATTATACATTTCCAATACTTCTCATTATTATGCCCATATCTTTGCGAGGGACCATGGTGATCACACAAATAACACATCATTTTGAAGCTGACATTGAGATGCACAACTTCTACACTGATATGTAGGCTCTGTCTGTTACATGTGATTAGATATTATGCTTTATTTATCAATTATGAGAAATAATATATTAATCATATTTCTGTGAATATCTCAAGAAAGGAGCATCACACAGTAATGGTTAAGGTATCATTTTAAAGCTGTCATTCATATTAAAATTAAATTCAAATTGTATGGGTCTGCATGGTACACTGACCAAGATATTGTGCTTTGTTTTTCCAAAATGTTAAAAAATATGCACAATATCAACATTCCTTGCCAAATATTTAATAATAACTTTGATATGCACTATCAACATTTACACTGTTGGAAAGATCAGTGTCTGCTGAACAACTTTCGCATTTACATTTTTTAGTCTAGCTCTTATAGTTAGAGTTATGAGCATTTGTTTTCTGTATGGTATTACAAATGGATTTTCTGAAAATGAGCTCAGGCTGCACTGTTGTTCCTATGGTGGAATTAAGCAGGCAGCTTTTTCTGAGCTGCTCTGGAGTGAATGAGATAATATACAATCCACTGTCCTCCCTGTGGCAGTTGAGGCAAACAGGAGAGGTACTGTAGTATAATACAGAAGTCAGCTATCATCATTGTGGCAGTAGAGGCTAACATGAGAGATGCTGTAGTATTATACACAAGTCAGCTGCCATCATTGTGGCAGTAGAGGCTAACAGGAGAGGTGCTGTAGTATTATGCACAAGTCAGCTGTCGTCATTGTGGCAGTAGAGACTAACAGAAGAGGTGCTGTAGTATTATACACAAGTCAGCTCTTGCCATTATGGCAGTAGAGCTAACAGGAGAGGTACTGTAGTATAATACAGAAGTCAGCTGTCATCATTGTGGCAGTAGAGGCTAACGGGAGAGGTGCTGTACTATTATAGACAAGTCAGCTGTCGTCATTACGGCAGTAGAGGCTAACAGGAGCGGTGCTGTAGTATTATACACAAGTCAGCTGTCGTCATTGTGGCAGTAGAGGCTAACGGGAGAGGTGCTGTAGTATTATACAAAAGTCAGCTGTCATCATTGTGGCAGTAGAGGCTGCTGCTCACACTGAATAAATTACATTTTTTTTACAGTTATAGAAAAATCGGGCAGTTACAATAGACACAGGCAGATTTAAAGTATCTACTCAGTAAAGTAACTCGGGTGATAGACATTTATGAGGTGATGGGTTATGCACTCCTATTCAACATCTAGGCAGTTGCAGGAATAAATATCCTTCACATGGGTTAACAGCTTAGATTTAAATTGGATGTAATTCTTTCATTATAAATTTTAGTAGGAAGGTAATTCCAATTGTGGTAGGCTATTTTCCTAAAACTACTTTCCATTGTTAGACCAAAGTGGTCTCTGTGAAGTGAGAACCTTTTTGTTGCCTGAGAAAGACTGAGAAAGGGTGTAAAGTGTAGATTTAACTGTTAGACTTTGAGCAAAGAGAGGGTGTTATCTATTATGCAGAGGTTTGAATATTAAACTAGAGAGGACAGAGAACCAGTTAGATTTAGTGATGGTTGTGCAGTGATACTCAGTTCTCTGACAAAGGGATGTAAACCTACAGATCCTGTATATTGCTTTTTGCAAAAATGCCATGTTCCAAGATGAGTTTAGTGGTTTGTCTTGCAGCCATGTTCTGACTGGAGTTTAGTCGTATGCTTGGCAGTCATTTTCTGCCTGGAGTTTAGTGTTATGTTTGTTAACAATGTTTTGACAAGAATTTAGCACTTTGTTTAACAACCATCTTCTGACTGGAGTTAAGTACTATGTTTGGCAGCTATATTCTAAGATGAGTTTAGTGCTATGTGCAGCAACCATGTTCTGACTGGAGTTAAGTTGCTATCTCTGGCAGACATGTTCTGAGAAATGTTTAGTGCTATGTTTGGCAGCCATATTCTGACTGAAGTTTAGTTGTATGTTTGGCAGTTATTTTCTGACTGAAGTTTAGTTGTATGTTTGGCAGCCATATTCTGACTGAAGTTTAGTCATATGTTTGGCAGCCATGTTCTGACTGAAGTTTAATGCTCTTTAGTAGAACGTTTTTGAGCTTAGGAATCAAAGCATTTGTGACCAAGAATCTCCTGGAATTTGGTATGAGGTAATTAAAAATGAAATTGCCCTGAGATGTATGGCTGATATGTCAACTACGCAATTGAAGTGTCTTAAATGAAAGACTGGACTATTTTAGTAATTCTAACTTCTTTTGTTGTTTGTCTTGCTCAATATGATTTTTTGTTTGAATCAAAAATGTGTTTGAGCTTATTTCCTCTACTGCCTACCAGGCATCAGACCCTCTCTTAGTCAATTCCTTCCCCAGACTTTGATCTGAGTGCCAGCCAAGAGGAGCCATCATTTAGGTAGATAACATGTTGTTTTTTTCTTCCGTTTTATAGCCTTAACCCCATAGGGCAAAACACTGGGCATTGCCATTTTTCATTGTGAGATAGCTTATAAACCAGGCGAGTGTGCTTGTTCCAGAGTCTGTAAGATTTCCTTCTTTGATAAGAGGCCTGTAGTCCACCTTCTCAAAATCTCAGTTTAGGCAATGAAAGAGGCTGTGAGTAAAGAAACCTTTCTTCACTGCAATGTGTATGCCATGGGTTATGATGTATATGGCAATCAGTGGGTTGTGACCTGATTACAATCTGTGTTTTGAATCAAATAGAAGTCCATATTTGGTGATATGTTCTATTTGATGAATATAAGCTTTTTTTTTCAAACAATTTAATGGTGAGGCCCAGACTGAAAGCTAGGCTGTGATCTTGTGTGAATGTAGAGGAGTTTCTTTTTCTGAAAAAGAAAAACTGTGGGATGTTTGAATGTCTGGAGTAATGCCCATTGGAAGACAGAGACTTAAAATATGAACAAGAAGTTTGACTATAATAAGATGTTTGGACTCTAGAAGAAAAAAAAACTGATAAAGATCTGGAAGGTTTTATTTAACTGTATTTTAAGAGCAGGGGAAGCACCAACATCCTGGAAGAAAGCAGTGGTAGCTGTAATACCTAAAGATGGTAAAGGCTCATCAGATCCAGCTTCATACAGGCCTTTTCCAATGCTAAACCATTATTATAAAGTGTTCATGTCTATAATGGCTAAAAGAATGGCAAAAGTTATGCCAAAACAGATGGATATGGATCAGTGTGGTTTTGTGGATGGGAGGCAAATATTTGACAACATTAATAATCTAGAATGTAAGAAAATACCGCCGTTGTTGGTGGTGGGTCTTCATGTCAAGAAAGCATTTACAGAGTAAGCTGGGAGTTTATGGGTAGGACAATGAAAACATTTGCATTCCCTAATAAAATTATAAGGTTGATTAGGAGGATATAAGAGGGATCGGAGGAGAAAATTAAAGTGGGCGGGCTCCTCTCTGATAATTTTGTTTGAGCAGAGGAACCAGGCAGAGGTGTCCTATTTCCCCATTGTTATTTACATTATATTCAGAACCACTGGCAAATAAAATAAGGGACTCAGAAATTCAAGGATATAATTCATATGGTGTTAAGAAAAGCTGGCTCTATTTGCAGATGATATTATTTTATACCAGATAAAACCAGAAAAAGGCATTTCAGTGTTGTGGAACATTTTGAAATTGAAACAGTTGCATATCTTTTTGGAATACAAAATTAATGAAGCTAAAAGAAAGGCAATAGCTGTACATTATGTACCCACCCACAAATTGGTGCAACAGTGTCCATATTTATGGGGACATGATAAAATGAAGTACTTAGGTGTGTGGATTAAAAAGGATTCTGGTGTGACAGCTAAAAATATGTGGGAAGAGACTAAGCAAAATATAATACAATAACTGAAAAATTGGAAGCTTTGTTATATGAATATGGATAGCAAGATACAAGCAGTTAAATTTTTTTAATCTATTTATTATTTATTTATTTTATTTTACATTTTTTACTGGCAAAGTCCAACTGGGCATGGATCCCATTTTTAGTAAAGTCCTGGAGAGAAAAGCTCCACAAAAATTAGTACAACAAATACAGTAAATACAACACACATGTTAATAAAGTACAATACGGAGTCAAAAATTAATAAGGTACAGTTTCAAGGCCAAGAAAGGAGCAAAAAGTGAATATACTATAAGGAACACAATTTTTTACAATAAACAATACAGTTAAAAGGACATTTTGTTCAGTCATTTGGTTACATTCATCAGTTGCTGGTACAGTAAACACACATTGATTAAGAATATAGAAAGGAGTTGTTGCAAGCTTTCATAGAAGGTTAATGTATGATATAATCTCATTAAATGAAGCCACCTAGGGTCAGAATAATTACATAACCAAGAACTATGTAAATGGGACCAGAGGAGTTTTTTTGAAATTATTTTTGTTTTTAGTGGTCCTAATATCTATGGGGATGGTATTCCATGCTTTTGCAACAGAAATGGAAAACAAGCAGCCCCCAGAGCTATTGCTGCTTTTGCCTAAGTCAGCCAGTGCTTTATTGGTGGATCTTAATAGGAGTTTGTTAGAGTAGATATTAAGTAGACCTTGAAGACCTGGAACTCTATCGGGATAATATAGAATTTGGTGGGCTATTGTAAGCTGGGTATATGTGAGCAGGTTGAGTAATTCTAGCCAAGATAGTTGCTTGATTGCTATGTGGTGATGTGTCCTGAAGGGTGTCAGTAGCAAACCTTGCTATTTTATTGTAGCATGTGTTTAGTTTGCTAAAGTTTGCTTTGTTTCAGTTGATCAGTATGAGTGAGGCGTAGAGGAGTGGGGATAGTAGGTGGGTTCTTGTGATGGTGGCTTTACTGTCATTTGTGAGGTACTTTTTGCATCTACATAGGGTTCTGAGTTTTTTATGGACTTTATTGCTTGTGCAATCTGCATATTCAATTTCATGTTGTGATCTATGATAACCCCTAGAAGTTTGGTGTGTTGGACAGGTGTGATAGGGATGTTATTGGCTGAGAATATTGTGAATGGTGGTATGGGGTCTAAGGCTCTAGTAAGATAGAGTATTGTTAGCTGTATTTTATTAAGGGTAAGTATTAGTTGAGACTTGGCTAACCAGGTTTCAATAGTGCTAAAGGATTTTTATATTATTAGCTGTGTTTTATTAAGGGTAAGTATTAGCTGAGACTTGGCTAACCAGGTTTCAATAGTGCTAAAGGATTTTTGTATTATTAGCTGTGTTTTATTAAGGGTAAGTATTAGTTGAGACTTGGCTAACCAGGTTTCAATAGTGCTAAATGATTTTTGTATTATTAGCTGTGTCTTATTAAGGGTAAGTATTAGTTGAGACTTGGCTAACCAGGTTTCAATAGTGATAAAGGATTTTTGTATTATTAGCTGTGTCTTATTAAGGGTAAGTATTAGTTGAGAATTGGCTAACCAGGTTTCAATAGTGCTAAAGGATTTTTGTATTATTAGCTGTGTCTTATTAAGGGAAAGTATTAGTTGAGACTTGGCTAACCAGGTTTCAATAGTGATAAAAGATTTTTGTATTATTAGCTGTGTCTTATTAAGGGTAAGTATTAGTTGAGACTTGGCTAACCAGGTTTCAATAGTGCTAAAGAATTTTTGTATTATTAGCTGTGTTTTATTAAGGGTAAGTATTAGTTGAGACTTGGCTAACCAGGTTTCAATAGTGCTAAAGGATTTTTGTATTATTAGCTGTGTCTTATTAAGGGAAAGTATTAGTTGAGACTTGGCTAATCAGGTTTCAATAGTGATAAAGGATTTTTGTATTATTAGCTGTGTTTTATTAAGGGTAAGTATTAGTTGAGAATTGGCTAACCAGGTTTCAATAGTGCTAAAGGATTTTTGTATTATTAGCTGTGTCTTATTAAGGGAAAGTATTAGTTGAGACTTCGCTAACCAGGTTTCAATAGTGATAAAAGATTTTTGTATTATTAGCTGTGTCTTATTAAGGGTAAGTATTAGTTGAGACTTGGCTAACCAGGTTTCAATAGTGCTAAAGGATTTTTGTATTATTAGCTGTGTTTTATTAAGGGTAAGTATTAGTTGAGACTTGGCTAACCAGGTTTCAATAGTGCTAAAGGATTTTGTATTATTAGCTGTGTTTTATTAAGGGTAAGTATTAGTTGAGACTTGGTTAACCAGGTTTCAATAGTGCTAAAGGATTTTTGTATTATTAGCTGTGTTTTATTAAGGGTAAGTATTAGTTGAGACTTGGCTAACCAGGTTTCAATAGTGCTAAAGGATTTTTGTATTATTAGCTGTGTTTTATTAAGGGTAAGTATTAGTTGAGACTTGGTTAACGAGGTTTCAATAGTGCTAAAGGATTTTTATATTATTAGCTGTGTTTTATTAAGGCTAAGTATTAGTTGAGACTTGGCTAACCAGGTTTCAATAGTGCTAAAGGATTTTTGTATTATTAGCTGTGTTTTATTAAGGCTAAGTATTAGTTGAGACTTGGCTAACCAGGTTTCAATAGTGCTAAAGGATTTTTGTATTATTAGCTGTGTTTTATTAAGGGTAAGTATTAGTTGAGACTTGGCTAACCAGGTTTCAATAGTGCTAAAGGATTTTTGTATTATTAGCTGTGTTTTATTAAGGGTAAGTATTAGTTGAGACTTGGCTAACCAGGTTTCAATAGTGCTATAGGATTTTTGTATTATTAGCTGTGTCTTATTAAGGGT
The DNA here is from genome assembly GCF_019279795.1 of Protopterus annectens. Taxonomy (NCBI): domain Eukaryota; kingdom Metazoa; phylum Chordata; order Ceratodontiformes; family Protopteridae; genus Protopterus; species Protopterus annectens. The sequence continues at coordinate 859,109,619 of NC_056750.1, forward strand.
AAGTATTAGTTGAGACTTGGCTAACCAGGTTTCAATAGTGATAAAGGATTTTTGTATTATTAGCTGTGTCTTATTAAGGGTAAGTATTAGTTGAGACTTGGCTAACCAGGTTTCAATAGTGCTAAAGGATTTTTGTATTATTAGCTGTGTTTTATTAAGGGTAAGTATTAGTTGAGACTTGGCTAACCAGGTTTCAATAGTGCTATAGGATTTTTGTATTATTAACTGTGTTTTATTAAGAGTAAGTATTAGTTGAAACTTGGCTAACCAGGTTTCAATAGTGCTATAGGATTTTTGTATTATTAGCTGTGTTTTATTAAGGGTAAGTATTAGTTGAGACTTGGCTAACCAGGTTTCAATAGTGCTAAAGGATTTTTGTATTATTAGCTGTGTTTTATTAAGGGTAAGTATTAGTTGAGACTTGGCTAACCAGGTTTCAATAGTGCTAAAGGATTTTTGTATTATTAGCTGTGTTTTATTAAGGGTAAGTATTAGTTGAGACTTGGCTAACCAGGTTTCAATAGTGCTATAGGATTTTTGTATTATTACCTGTGTTTTATTAAGGGTAAGTATTAGTTGAGACTTGGCTAACCAGGTTTCAATAGTGCTATAGGATTTTTGTATTATTACCTGTGTCTTATTAAGGGTAAGTATTAGTTGAGACTTGGCTAACCAGGTTTCAATAGTGATAAAGGATTTTGGTATTATTAGCTGTGTTTTATTAAGGGTAAGTATTAGTTGAGACTTGGCTAACCAGGTTTCAATAGTGATAAAGGATTTTTGTATTATTAGCTGTGTTTTATTAAGGGTAAGTATTAGTTGAGACTTGGCTAACCAGGTTTCAATAGTGCTATAGGATTTTTGTATTATTAGCTGTGTTTTATTAAGGGTAAGTATTAGTTGAGACTTGGCTAACCAGGTTTCAATAGTGCTATAGGAATTTTGTATTATTAGCTGTGTCTTATTAAGGGTAAGTATTAGTTGAGACTTGGCTAACCAGGTTTCAATAGTGCTAAAGGATTTTTGTATTATTAGCTGTGTTTTATTAAGGGTAAGTATTAGTTGAGACTTGGCTAACCAGGTTTCAATAGTGCTAAAGGATTTTTGTATTATTAGCTGTGTTTTATTAAGGGTAAGTATTAGTTGAGACTTGGCTAACCAGGTTTCAATAGTGCTAAAGGATTTTTGTATTATTAGCTGTGTTTTACTAAGGGTAAGTTATTAGTTGAGACTTGGCTAACCAGGTTTCAATAGTGCTAAAGGATTTTTGTATTATTAGCTGTGTTTTATCAAGGGTAAGTATTAGTTGAGACTTGGCTAACCAGGTTTCAATAGTGCTAAATGATTTTTGTATTATTAGCTGTGTTTTATTAAGGGTAAGTATTAGTTGAGACTTGGCTAACCAGGTTTCAATAGTGCTATAGGATTTTTGTATTATTAGCTGTGTCTTATTAAGGGTAAGTATTAGTTGAGACTTGGCTAACCAGGTTTCAATAGTGCTAAAGGATTGTTGTATTATTAGCTGTGTTTTATTAAGGGTAAGTATTAGTTGAGACTTGGCTAACCAGGTTTCAATAGTGCTATGGGATTTTTGTATTATTAGCTGTGTCTTATTAAGGGTAAGTATTAGTTGAGACTTGGCTAACCAGGTTTCAATAGTGATAAAGGATTTTTGTATTATTAGCTGTGTCTTATTAAGGGTAAGTATTAGTTGAGACTTGGCTAACCAGGTTTCAATAGTGCTAAAGGATTTTTGTATTATTAGCTGTGTTTTATTAAGGGTAAGTATTAGTTGAGACTTGGCTAACCAGGTTTCAATAGTGCTATAGGATTTTTGTATTATTAGCTGTGTTTTATTAAGGGTAAGTATTAGTTGAAACTTGGCTAACCAGGTTTCAATAGTGCTATAGGATTTTTGTATTATTAGCTGTGTTTTATTAAGGGTAAGTATTAGTTGAGACTTGGCTAACCAGGTTTCAATAGTGCTAAAGGATTTTTGTATTATTAGCTGTGTTTTATTAAGGGTAAGTATTAGTTGAGACTTGGCTAACCAGGTTTCAATAGTGCTAAAGGATTTTTGTATTATTAGCTGTGTTTTATTAAGGGTAAGTATTAGTTGAGACTTGGCTAACCAGGTTTCAATAGTGCTGTAGGATTTTTGTATTATTAGCTGTGTTTTATTAAGGGTAAGTATTAGTTGAGACTTGGCTAACCAGGTTTCAATAGTGCTATAGGATTTTTGTATTATTACCTGTGTCTTATTAAGGGTAAGTATTAGTTGAGACTTGGCTAACCAGGTTTCAATAGTGATAAAGGATTTTGGTATTATTAGCTGTGTTTTATTAAGGGTAAGTATTAGTTGAGACTTGGCTAACCAGGTTTCAATAGTGATAAAGGATTTTTGTATTATTAGCTGTGTTTTATTAAGGGTAAGTATTAGTTGAGACTTGGCTAACCAGGTTTCAATAGTGCTATAGGATTTTTGTATTATTAGCTGTGTTTTATTAAGGGTAAGTATTAGTTGAGACTTGGCTAACCAGGTTTCAATAGTGCTATAGAATTTTTGTATTATTAGCTGTGTCTTATTAAAGGTAAGTATTAGTTGAGACTTGGCTAACCAGGTTTCAATAGTGCTAAAGGATTTTTGTATTATTAGCTGTGTTTTATTAAGGGTAAGTATTAGTTGAGACTTGGCTAACCAGGTTTCAATAGTGCTAAAGGATTTTTGTATTATTAGCTGTGTTTTATTAAGGGTAAGTATTAGTTGAGACTTGGCTAACCAGGTTTCAATAGTGCTAAAGGATTTTTGTATTATTAGCTGTGTTTTATTAAGGGTAAGTTATTAGTTGAGACTTGGCTAACCAGGTTTCAATAGTGCTAAAGGATTTTTGTATTATTAGCTGTGTTTTATCAAGGGTAAGTATTAGTTGAGACTTGGCTAACCAGGTTTCAATAGTGCTATAGGATTTTTGTATTATTAGCTGTGTTTTATTAAGGGTAAGTATTAGTTGAGACTTGGCTAACCAGGTTTCAATAGTGCTATAGGATTTTTGTATTATTAGCTGTGTTTTATTAAGGGTAAGTATTAGTTGAGACTTGGCTAACCAGGTTTCAATAGTGCTAAAGGATTTTTGTATTATTAGCTGTGTTTTATTAAGGGTAAGTATTAGCTGAGACTTGGCTAACCAGGTTTCAATAGTGCTATAGGATTTTTGTATTATTAGCTGTGTTTTATTAAGGGTAAGTATTAGTTGAGACTTGGCTAACCAGGTTTCAATAGTGCTATAGGATTTTTGTATTATTAGCTGTGTCTTATTAAGGGTAAGTATTAGTTGAGACTTGGCTAACCAGGTTTCAATAGTGATAAAGGATTTTTGTATTATTAGCTGTGTTTTATTAAGGGTAAGTATTAGTTGAGACTTGGCTAACCAGGTTTCAACAGTGATAAAGGATTTTTGTATTATTAGCTGTGTTTTATTAAGGGTAAGTATTAGTTGAAACTTGGCTAACCAGGTTTCAATAGTGCTATAGGATTTTTATATTATTAGCTGTGTCTTATTAAGGGTAAGTATTAGTTGGGACTTGGCTAACCAGGTTTCAATAGTGCTAAAGGATTTTTGTATTATTAGCTGTGTTTTATTAAGGCTAAGTATTACTTGAGACTTGGCTAACCAGGTTTCAATAGTGCTAAAGGATTTTTGTATTATTAGCTGTGTTTTATTAAGGCTAAGTATTAGTTGAGACTTGGTTAACCAGGTTTCAATAGTGCTAAAGGATTTTTGTATTATTAGCTGTGTTTTATTAAGGGTAAGTATTAGTTGTGACTTGGCTAACCAGGTTTCAATAGTGCTATAGGATTTTTGTATTATTAGCTGTGTTTTATTAAGGGTAAGTATTAGTTGAGACTTGGCTAACCAGGTTTCAATAGTGCTATAGGATTTTTTGTATTATTAGCTGTGTCTTATTAAGGGTTAGTATTAGTTGAGACTTGGCTAACCAGGTTTCAATAGTGCTAAAGGATTTTTGTATTATTAGCTGTGTTTTATTAAGGGTAAGTATTAGTTGAGACTTGGCTAACCAGGTTTCAATAGTGCTATAGGATTTTTGTATTATTAGCTGTGTTTTATTAAGGGTAAGTATTAGTTGAGACTTGGTTAACCAGGTTTCAATAGTGCTATAGGATTTTTGTATTATTAGCTGTGTTTTATTAAGGGTAAGTATTAGTTGAGACTTGGCTAACCAGGTTTCAATAGTGCTAAAGGATTTTTGTATTATTAGCTGTGTTTTATTAAGGGTAAGTATTAGTTGAGACTTGGTTAACCAGGTTTCAATAGTGCTATAGGATTTTTGTATTATTAGTTGTGTTTTATTAAGGGTATTAGTTGAGACTTGGTTAACCAGGTTTCAATAGTGCTATAGGATTTTTGTGTCAGTTCCTGGAGTTGAAGAAGTGATGGGGTGGAGCAGATTAGAGTGGAGTCATCAGCATCCTCGACTAGAGTGGCATGCTGGGTAGCTTAGTGAAGTTGGTTGGTGAATATGTTGAAAAGAAGCGGTCCAAGAATGGATCCTTGGGGGACCCCTAGGGTGACCAGTAGGAGGGGAGATAAGGAGTTTTGCAATTTTACTGCTTGTTGGCAATTGGGTAGCGGGAATGGAAATCAATCCAGAAGTAGATAGAAATTAGCAGCAACTGAATATGCTAAAAAAAGAAAGAATATAAGGTGAAAGATCAGATGAGAAGGCAAGAAATGTAGAAAAAAAAGGAAGCTAATCTAGTGATACCTAATTAGGCCAATCATCGAGTACAACACCCCATTTGGCATGTACCTCATTAGACACCTACAACTGGAGAGGCTGCAAAAGTACCTCACAAAGAGGATCCTAGGCTTAAACACTTGTCCTATATGGACAGACTCAAAATACTCCAATTATACAATTCTTCCTCTAAAACGTGTACGCTGATTGGCCAGCCCAACCAGCGTGCCCGTTGTAAATCCCTCAATATACTAACGGAAAAAGATCCGGTCACCCGGACTTTTTCCGTTAGTATAAAACACTGTCTCGCTATGTTCAAAGAGTTTAACATAGCGACACAGGTTTAAAAAAAGCAACGCAGATTTCCGTTGCTTTTTTTAAAGCTGTCTCGCTATGTTAAACTCCTTTAACATAGCAACACAGTGTGTAAAAAGCAACGGAGATCTTGCAATCTCCGTTGCTTTTTTTTTTAAACCTGTCTCACTATATTAAATGGGTTTAACATAGCGAGACAGCTTTAAAATAAGTAACGGAGATCTCCGTTGCTTATTTTAAAGCTATCTCGCTATGTTAAACCCATTTAACATAGCGAAACAGTAAAAGGCAATGGAGATCTTGCGTTCTCCGTTGCTTTTGCCCACAGTTGTGATGTACTGCGTAGGCATGCGCAGTACATCAGAACTGCCGCGGAATACCAGACAGCTGTGGAAGGGCAGCAAAGAGGCATTATACAATGTCATTATTTAAGAAAAGTAATTATTTCTTTTCTAAAATAATGTCATTGTATAATAGCAATAACCCACTTCTGGGTGTGGGTAATGCGAGATTTAACCACGGTTGTCTTTGTTTGGTCCCTCGGGCTTCGCCCTCGGGACCAAACCATGCCAACCGTGGTTAAATCCTGCATTACCCACACCCAGGCATGGGTTATTGCTATATTATACCATGACCCCCCCCAAAACGTGCACGCTGATTGGCCAGCATGCCCGTTGTAAATCGAGTTATACTAATGGAAAAAGGTCCGGTCGCCCGGACTTTTTTCCATTAGTATAACTCGGTTTTTTAAAACACTGTCTCGCTATGTTAAATGGGTTTAACATAGTGAGACAGCTTTAAAATAAGCAACAGAGGTGTCCGTTGCTTATTTTAAAGCTGTCTCGCTATGTTAAACCCATTTAACATAGCGAGACAGTGTTTAAAAAACGGAGAAAGCAAGATCTCCGTTGCTTTTTTTTAGTGTTTCGCTATGTTAAATGAGTTTAACATAGCGAGACAGTTTTAAAATAAGCATCAGACATCTCCGTTGCTTATTTTAAAACTGTCTCGCTATGTTAAACTCATTTAACATAGCGAAACACTAAAAAAAAGCAACAGAGATCTTGCTTTCTCCGTTGCTTTTGCACACAGCTCTGATGTACTGCACAGGTGCGCAGTACATCAGGACTGCCGCGGATGCCAGACATCTGCGGAAGGGCAGCAAACAGGCATTATACTATGCCATTATTTAAGAAAAGTAATAGTTTCTTTTCTTAAATAATGTCATGGTATAATAACAATAACCCACTTCTGGGTGTGGGTAATGCTAAATTTACCCACGGTTGGCTTTGTTTGGTCCCACGGGCTTCGCCCTCGGGACCAAACCATGCCAACCGTGGATAAATTTAGCATTACCCACACCCAGGCGTGGGTTATTGCTATATTATTATCTGTCTCATATCGCCTAATTAGAGGTGATCTCTGCTTGACTTACAAAGCCATGTCTGACCCAGCTCTGTTAGAAATGCTACATCTAAAGAAATCCCAATCCCTCTGCACCACATGCTCTGGAGATCTCAACCTCATTACTACAATTAACAGAACATGCTGGTGGGACAGATTCATAACCCAGAGACTGCCCATGCTATGGAATAGACTTCCTATACATGTCAAGCAGAGCACCTTGCTGACCCTCTTCAAGAGAAATCTTGATGAGTGGATGGGAAACAGAAAATTTACCCCGGGGATAATAATGGCTCTACTTGACAGAGGCACTGGGAACTAAGGTCAGGTAGCACTATGCCAGTGAAATCCTATGGTTAGGCTTGTAAAGGCCCCAAGGCCATTAGCCTAGTACACACCTATGAACCTACATAGTTGTAAGTATAGAAAACTCTTGGAACCACCTCTTGTTGATCAGGATCAAATGCAGGAATGGTTAAGGAGAGGTGAATTTAAACCAAAAAATGAAAGGTTAATATTGGCGGCCCAAGATAGTGGACTACAAACATGTTGGTTTACAAAGTCCATTGAACATGTGGGAGAAAGAGACAAATGTAGGTTTTGTAAAACAGAATTGGAAACAGTCGCACACCTTGTTGCTGGTTGTGATATACTAATAGCAGAAGGACTGTATACTGAAAGGCATAATAATGTGGCGAGACTGTTGCATTAGGGATTGTGTAAACATTATAATATTGAAGTAGCTGAAAAACTGGTCTGCTTAAATCCTTAGAATGTTAAATAAGATGAAAGTGGATCAAAATGCTCAGCTACACACATTTTTATTCAGTGTGTTTTAACTTTATTTTACTTTTACTTTGTTGATTAAAAGTGCTTTGGTTTACGGTCTATCTTTTCTTTTGTGGAAGTAGCTGAAAAACTGGGAACAGGAGCCACAAAGCATTACAGAAAATGATGAAGTTTATATCACATGGGATTACCCATTATCAGCAGTTCAAAAAATAGATGTAAGAAAACCAGATATAGTGGTCCACTAAAAGAAGACAAAAGTAGCATTGATCATTGAAATTGCTTCACCCAGTGACTAAAGTGTCTTACGTACAGACAGACACAAAGTCATAAAATACCAAGATTTGCAAGCAGAAATGAGGGCAGTGTGGAAGAAGGATACCAGGAAAGCACCAATAGTAGCAGGAGGAACAGATCTTATAAAAAAGAGTTTACAATCTTACTTAAATATGTTACCGATACACGTAACTCCATACAAATTGCAGAAGGAGTCATTACTGGGCACATTGCGGGTGAAGAACACTTTTGGCTGACATCAAAGAGTGCAACAATACTAATTTCATGAACTTTAATAATACTTTGACTGAGGAATGGGGTCCATTCCCATCACGGTATTAGAAACCCAAAAGACTTGGAGAAATTAAAATGTGAGAAAGCATTATAATCATAAAGTAGCAGGAAGTATTGTAAGAGCTAAGCCAACACGGGAATGGAGAAAGTAGTTTCTGCTGATAGGGATGACTGCAATTAAGAATGCAGACAATAGACAAGAGGGGGCTGAAATTTATTGGAGAAAACTGGTAAAAGAACCAAGGTATTGGGAGCAAATAAATAGAGAGCTTACATAGGTATTTTTATACCCCAAGTAGACTCCAAAGAATTTTTCACAGAGGTGTGGTGGGGAAAATACAGGTAATTAGGAACATTTTTAGGGAGTTTAATGAGCTAGCAGACTTTAAAAATTCCCTGCAGACTGTTCTATTAGAGCAAATTGGTATAACAAAGGAAATGTTTTTCTGAGATATGATACAGAAGTGGAACAGCCTCAACATATTAAGGACTTGCTGAATCTAATTATGGTGGCTGCCAAAAAAAACAATTACTAGAAAATGGAAATCAAAATCTAAATCAATTGTGTTAGAAGTAGTGAGTATAGTAACAGAAATAAAATAACTGAAAATGGCACCTCTAGAAAAGAGGAGGAGCAAATTACATAGGAAAATGGGAATTGTGGGAAACATATCTGTGGAGGAGGAATGAAGTTTAAAATAAGGCAGAATTTGAATGAGCCATGTAATGTTTGACTGACGGTGACTGAATAAATTATAAATGATATACAATGTTTAAAACCAGAATTATGTTAATATGGTTTGTTTTCATTTATATAAATGTATGATGGTCTATGTAATAAGTGAGTTTAATAAAGATGTTTCTTGTTTAAAAAAAATTAACAATAAGAAAAAGAAAAAACTTAAACATATAACTATTTAAAGTGTATAACAAAAACACCATATAAGAAGGTTTGTTAAACTATCAATATTTTTCAAGTAGATCACAAAGTTTAAGCTAAAATGTATAAGAATGTGTGACATTTGAAGTTCTCATCTTTATAGCGGATAGTTCATTTTTACAAATAATTTTAGCTAGATTAATAAATTCAGAAGTTTGACTATAATAAGAGCTTCCACCTAAAGGAAAGAGAGGTTCATGATGTGAGTTTGAATGGCTTTTTGTGTAAATTTTCCCCAGATGTTTGTGCATTGTTGAAGAAACATATTGAATGCAGAAGGAAGGATTTAAACTGCTAGAACAGTTGGAGAATCAGTTTGTGTATATCACAATGGACTTTAATAAGACTGGCAGGTTCTCTCAGTATTAGTATTAGTCACAGACATATGTTTACATTTTTTATTAAAATTTTTAAAACATAAATAGAAGATAGTAGCATTTCATTTAGGAGAGAAATATAATAAAAGGCAAAAAAAGTATAAACAATGTGTTAAACTATTATAAAGAAGACATAAAACAACCATTTAAAACAACTATTTACAAGGGTATCTGCTAACTGATAAATAATATTAAAAATACAGTTTCAATTATTCACAAAAAGTAATCATTGTTTATTTAAAAGTTCACTTAGTCCTTTCCAAGCACTGTACGAGGATGTGATTCTTGCAGATCTTGATTTTATTGTACTAAGTTCTAGATGGGACACTTCAGAGGAGATGTTCAAGAATGCATTCAAGGAGGGAGTGAATTCACTTTTCCAGTTTCTCATTATTACTTTCCTTGCAATTGTCAATATGCTCCATGGAATTGGATACTTCATTCTTTTAACACACACAGTGACTGGAATATTAAAAAGGACCAAAGATTTAGTTACGATAAATTTATCAGAAAATAAAACCTGCAAAAATCATTAATTTTCTTCCAATATGGTTTGATGATAGCACATTCGAACAATATAAGTTCCCAGTCATCTTTAATATCCAATTTACTCCTCCAACAAACAGTCTTCGTTTTAGATGTTAATTCTATTCTATGTGGTGTAAAGAAAGACCTGTATAAAAATTTCCATGAGTACAATTTCCTTCTAGGTGAAGATGTGGTCTGTTTGGATGATAACAGGAACAGTTGTTTGTCTTCATAATTATAGAAGTTATTGTTTATATGCTTAAAATAATTCCAATGGTTTTTCTTGATATATTGTAATTCTTTTCTGATAGTTTTATAAATCTTGATAGGTCTTTCCCTTTTATTTATTTATTTATTTTGTTGTAAAAGAATAATTGAAAGTTCATTCAAATTAGGAACAGTATTTCTCCCTGCTGGTTACATAACTTCAATTATATGTTCTACAAATTGTATACAGTTTTGAACATGTAGCCATAGGTCTTCATCTAAATTAAACATATTAATTATACATTGAACAGAATACACGCTTTCTTTATTTAATAACTGGGACCAATATATCAGATTATTTTCTGTAAAAGTAGTCATTACGAATGGATTTAAAGAAGACATATGCTATGGGAAAGATAAGAAAAAAACATGCTTTATAGATTGGGTTTCTGTAAATAAAACTTCTCAACGGATTCACTGTTGTAGTAATAATATCAGATTTACCTGTTAAATTAAGATTAATTATTAAATATTCTTTTTATAACCAGTAAAGACAATTATTTGAGGTTATATACTGATTAGAATGTTTCAAGAAGCTTGACTGAATCCAGAATTTTCCTTAAGTCTTTCCATTTAGCATTATAAAAACTATTTGACCACAGATTTACTGTTTTGATAATATATGATGAGTATAATTCTAAATCAGGTAACCCAATACCTCCAAAGAATCAATCTCTAGTATGATTACTTAACACTATCCTAGGCTTATTAGGATACCACAAGAATCTTAAAATTAAGAATTAAACTTTTTATAAAGGTTTTTGAAGGAGGTAAAGAAAGTGATTGCACTATATGTAAAATTGTAGAGAAAATAATCATTTAAATTATGCAAAGTCTCTCATCCATAGCGAAAATATCTCTTCCACTAATTTATGAGGTTTTCTATAGATGACAGGCTAGTATTGTAATTGTTATCTGTTATTTTGTTAATATTTTCAGCAATAATTATTCCTAAATAGTTTAACCATTTTTCTTGTACTATATATTTATTGAAATCTTCCACTGTGTCCTTAGCACTATAATTTATAGATAATAGGTTTGTTTTATTTTCATTAAAGGTAAGTCCAGATTTTTTGGGAAGGTTTCTATTAGAATAAAGAGGTATGAGAGTGAGCTATTATAGTCATTTAATGTCAGAAAAATATCATCTGCAAACAGATGGATTTTAACTAAGTTTTTATCTTTAAAAACACCTTTAATGTCTGGGTGTGATCTTATCAGATTAGCAAATGGCTCGATAACTAATGTAAAAAGTACAGGTAAAAGTGGGCATCCTTGTTTAGTTCCTGTGGAGATTTTAATTGATTCTGAAGTAAATGAGCCTAATTTGATATATCTCTGAGAATTAACATATAAAAGATTAATAAGTCGTATAAATTTGTTATAAAAGTTGTTTTCTTCAAGTACTAATGAAAGATAGTTCCAATTTACTGAATCAAAAATGCACAATTAATGTTTACACTCACTATAGTTAAATTTTCCTTTATTTTATTTGCAGAATCAATCAAGGACACTTTTCTTTTAATATTATCGTAGGAATTTCTGTTTAAAATAAAACCACTTTGATCATTATCAATCAGAAGAGGAAGAAACCATTTCAGTCTATCAGCATGTACATACATAAATAATTTATAGTCAACGTTTAACAAAGAAATTGACCTATAAGTACAATCTAAATTTTTGATTCTAGAATGGCCTCTGAGGTTTGCAGCATCAACAGTGGGATCCTCAATAGGATTTTTCCTCTTAAACATAGGAAAAATTCTGAAGATTTTTTTATCTCCACTATTGCTGGATTATAATCGATGTATTTGCTTTAAAAAACTTAAAGTGAAGTTTTATTAATACTAGTCTTCTCTACAATCTCACCAGCCTCCATTTGTAATCCTGGATTCTGGATCTTGGATTTATAACCGCAGAGTTCTTTGTTCTCTTTATCTACAGCTGAAACATTCACTTTGAAACATGAGATTTGATTCCAGTTGTAGCCAATGCAGCCTATTTCAACTTCAGTGGAGATATAAACAGATTGTTCAGCATTGTAACCACTTCTTGGTTTGGCACTACTGGCTACAGAGACCTAGGATCTTTGTTGTTTAGTTTCCTGTCTTTCTTCCCAATGTCCATTGTGCTTCAGTTGTAGTATTCGCTAACAAAGGCAAGAAAGAACAGTTATTTGCCATTGTGATGACTGTGCCCTGGCCCAGCAATCAAGGAGCCTCAGTCCTCACCACTAACACCAGGGAGGTCATCTCCTAGAAGAGGAAAGGATAACTAATACACACAGTATAGTAAAGTACAATTTCCCTTAAGTACACACAGAGATCACAGTCAATCTGGGGCTGGTTGCTTGCTTGCTCACCAGGTCCCCAATAAGACTCCCCACTGGCACAGCTATAGGGTCCAGGTCCCAGCCTAACTGGGCAAGCTAAAACCTCCAGTACCCTCTCTGTCCAACCAATGCTTCGTGTCCCTGCCCAAGTAGCTGACACAACACACACACACACACACACACACACACACACACACACACTTTGAGATAAGTATTTATACACTTTACAGACACTCCTGGGAAAGGCTGACACAGATTATCCAGCTGTGCCCCTTTACCCAGACTATATGGTAGTAATTACTGCCACCACCCAGTTAATAATATCAGCTACTAAAAGGCCCTTAAAAGTGTCCAATTATAACTGTGCAATATTAATATCCAATGGTAATGTGACTATACATTTTAAGGCTTATTGGAAGGGCTTAGACAGTAAACTCTATAAATATATAATGTACTCTAAAGCATACTTCATCTCTACACAAACCAGCCACAGGTAGAAGGTTTCAAAAATATTTAATAATAAATAATTAAAACACAAGACAAATCTACTACACCACTGATATATCTAAGAGTTCACAGATCATGCAGAAACTTAAAATAGTAGAGTAGGACAGGTCTGGTTTCAAAGAAAAATACCTAATTAATCTTTACTAGCGTCAGCTATTCCTACAAGAAATCACAGTGCTACAAACTTACATGTGAGCATAAGCAGAGCGCTGATAAGTTAGATGTCCAGATCAAAATGCTTCAGGTCTCTTGTGAGAAATAGTATTTAAACATTACTAACAAACATGTCTCTAAGGCCCTCCCAAAATTACATCATTTTGACACTTAGGTTTTCCCAGTATTCATATTGCATCATCTTAACACCTGGTCTGAGTTCTCAGGCCACAAACTGCATTATTTAGCAATGTAACACCTGCACAGAAACTTACAACAATAGAGGACATTTCACATGTATATACTAACAGAAACTAAAGCAATAAAGCACCTTCCACATCTAAATTCTAGTCATAAACTTTAGCCTTAAAACAATGGGCATGAAATCTTTATCCAGCCACCCTCGGGCCGAATTCTAACATGAAAGGATACAACATGCTTCACTGGGCCAGTAGAGTGCAGTGTTGTCACATATTTTGCAGTTCCACATTTCAGTGTTTTCTTACATTTAAAAACACAAGCCTGTATTTTACATTTATTTATACAGTTGATAGAATTATATATTAAATTCTATTTGACTAGGCCGGCAGCCTTCACCCATATCTCCCCAATCGTCACAGTCATTAATCCCCTGTTTTCCATTTATTTGGCTTTCTAGGTTTTCACTGGACTGTACAGACTACAAACAGATTTTTACCACTGTGGTCCACTCCCAGTGTGTTACAGCAGACTGTACAGATCACCAAACTTATTGTGTTCACCAAAGGCAGACTCTGTATTACTTGTCTCATTTCCTGTCCTATAACTGCAGACTTTGAATCCTTTTTCTGATTGCTTGTTGCTGTTACCACCAGTTGGTACTGTAGACTGTAGAATAGAAAACAGACTGCAATTTCTTTCAGCTGAACTGGTGGTAAAAGATCGGAATTCTTTTTTATGGTTCGGTCTACAGTCATATCTCTTGTTTTATTTGTGCTTACTTTGAACCGTGTCCTGCCTATACGTTTTGTGTTGGGAAATAAAGGCTGGATTTATATTTTGACTAGAGAACTGCACCAAGTTAGTGACTCCACAGGATCAGATACTTGAGCATTCTGTCATCACTAATTTAAACTGAGGATCACTTTCAATGCTTGTTAATTTTAACTATAGAATTTGCTTTACTGCCACTCTGCCTGTTGACTACTGACAGTAGAAATTTCAGCTAATGTTTTGTAGATCCTACTATTTTTACTGCCTTTGTAGCTGCAGGTTATTAATAAGTGATGAATATTTCTCTACTTTAACATTTTATTTATTTATTTTTATTTTATATTTGTTTACCGGGATAGTCAGACTGGATCACAAGTCCTTTTTCAGTGGTGGCCCGGGGATGAAAGTTGCACACAGAGAAATGCAAAAGACAAAACATAATTAACAAAAAATACTTGACAGAGAAGAGATTACAAATAGTAGCCTAAGTGAGGCAGTATCATTAAAAACAAGATATACAATTTGAGATAGTGTTTCAGTTTACAGATATTGATAGCAGCAATTCTATACAAATAAATATACAACTAGAATAAAATGTACTTGACATACAAGGTGACAGAAAAAATAAATTGAGTAATATTTGAGCAATTTTGTTGCTTATTAGAGTTCCCACCTGAGTGGGTGCTTATAAGTTAATAGTAATAATAATAATACATAAATCAACAGTAAAGTCAGAGGTAGTACTGTTAGTATAAAGAAAGGTTATCTAAGAGTGGTGGGACATTCTTAATCTGGAGTAGAACAAGGGCATTTTAGGATCATTCAAATACTGGCTTTTCAATTGGGTAACAATTACACGTTTTATAAGTTACAAGTTTTTTATCTGTTTTCAAAGTTTATATTTAAACATTTTCTTCATTTTTTCCTGTGTTTTAGTTCTCTCATTAAGGGAATAGTTTGACTATATGAAATGCTGCTATTTGGCATGTTGATATGTTGCTTTCTGATACTATCTCTTACCAAAATAACCATCTTGCAGATATTTTCATTGTCGTTAAGGCAGCAGTGTGGAGATACAGAATTTTGCTGTTTAAACTGTATTATTTGACGTAGAATTCTGCTATTTAAATGACCACTATAAGCAGAACCTAAAAAACATGTATTTTTTTCTTGTCATAAAGTTCTGCTTAATCCAATCCAATCTACAGCACAATAACTAGTTATTTTTTTACATTTTTTCTTACCCTGCGTGCCCTCACGGGGGAAGATACATTCATGTGATTTTGTTTTCCTGGAAAGCTACTTTTTACCTATAATGCACAGTAAGGGCACAGCTGATAAGATTAATTTGCTTAGTCTCTCTATTCAGACTGCAATGCTATTCACTCAGAAGAGAAGTAGTCAGAAATTCTGTTATGTCTGATACTCCTCTGAAAAACTGTTAGTGCGTGAATTGCAGTAACTCTTACATATTTGCTTCCTAAGCATGGTTTACATAAGCTGTAAAAATGTTTGCAGAAATATAAAGAAATTGCTAACATAACATAGTGTTTGTTAGTGAAATTTTATGAGCTCCAGATCCTCTGTTTTTCCCACCTTCCCTGACTCAACTAGGGTAACATATTTCATTTAGTTTCAACATGGTATGGACAGAGAAAGTAGACTAGGATAGAAATGCCACAGAGGGGAATAAGCTGCCATGTTATGTTTTTTTTAATATGTGGAAGTGTAGCTGTCTTTTGGGACAGTATGAGAATCATTCTGTAAGGAGGAGACATACTCCAAAATAAAGGAAATATTGTGTTTAGGGTGTAATTGTCTTTTACATACTGCTACGTTCTGACGTCATTGAACTAGTTTTGACTGATGTTATAGTGCTCTGTATCTAAACGCTGCTGTTGTAAGAGATCTCTACTCTTTAAATATTGCCTATTGGAAAAACAATTACTCTAAATGTTTGCCTATTTTCCATTTGTTGAACTTTCACTGCTGAGTCTCTATGACATATTGTCTGTTGCAGGAAAGTATAATCTGTTCCTTTGCATATGGAAGCTTTGTAATCCTGATTCATACAGCTTTGTTACTGAAATAAATGCTGTTATTAGGATTCTACAGTTACTGGTGCTAAGCTGGTGATACTAAATGGTAAAACAGTAACAAATATTCTTTATATATGTGCTGAGTTTATGGATTTCTTGCATCATTCTGTACACCTTGTAGGCATTTAATCTGTAACTTACCCATTTAAAATTGAATCCAGTTTATTAAAACAATAATAACTAACCAGTTATAAA
The DNA here is from genome assembly GCF_019279795.1 of Protopterus annectens. NCBI lineage: Eukaryota > Metazoa > Chordata > Ceratodontiformes > Protopteridae > Protopterus > Protopterus annectens. Next base: position 859,125,825 of record NC_056750.1, read on the forward strand.
AAAAAAACAAACTACACTTCCAACAGCACTGGCAATGTCCCTGCTTAAACCCCAACTGATCACCACCCGCTGTTCCTGCAAACTCTCCCTAAGCATTTCAATCATATACTCTAAGTGTATGAATTCTTGATGGGACTTAACCCATAACTGCGGGTATCATTGTCTGAAACTGAAGCCGCATGATTTTGATGTTGTCTGCTATGTTTTATCCATGTTTGTCACCCTACTGAAAACTGCATATTATACTTATCTCTAAATGTTTCTATTGTTCCTAGTTGTATCTGTTTGTAACCCTACTGAAAACTGCATATTATACTTATCTCTAAATGTTTCTATTGTTCCTAGTTGTATCTGTTTGTCACCCTACTGAAAACTGCATATTATACTTATCTCTAAATGTTTCTATTGTTCATAGTTTTATCTGTTTGTCACCCTACTGAAAACTACATATTATACTTATCTCTAAATGTTTCTATTGTTCCTAGTTTTATCTTTGTCACCCTACTGAAAACTGCATATTATACTTATCTCTAAATGTTTCTATTGTTCCTAGTTGTATCTGTTTGTCACCCTACTGAAAACTGCATATTATACTTATCGCTAAATGTTTCTATTGTTCCTAGTTGTATCTGTTTGTCACCCTACTGAAAACTGCATATTACACTTATTTCTAAATTTTTCTATTGTCCCTAGTTGTATCTGTTTGGAACCCTACTGAAAACTGCATATTATACTTATCTCTAAATGTTTCTGTTGTTCCTAGTTGTATCTGTTTGGAACCCTACTGAAAACAGCATATTATACTTATCTCTAAATGTTTCTATTGTTCCTAGTTGTGTCTGTTTGTCACCCTACTGAAAACTGCATATTATACTTATCTCTAAATGTTTCTATTGTTCCTAGTTTTATCTGTTTGTCACCCTACTGAAAACTGCATATTATATTTATCTCTAAATGTTTCTATTGTTCCTAGTTGTATCTGTTTATCACCCTACTGAAAACTGCATATTATACTTCTCTCTAAATGTTTCTATTGTTCCTAGTTGTATCTGTTTGTCATCCTACTGAAAACTGCATATTATACTTATCTCTAAATGTTTCTATCGTTCCTAGTTGTATCTGTTTGTAACCCTAATGAAAACTGCATATTATACTTATCTCTGAATGTTTCTATTGTTCCTAGTTTTGTCTGTTTGTCACCCTACTGAAAACTGCATATTATACGTATCTCTAAATGTTTATATCATGCCTAGTTGTATCTGTTTCTAACCTTACTGAAAACTGCATATTATACTTATCTCTAAATGTTTCTATTGTTCCGAGTTGTATCTGTTTGTCACCCTACTGAAAACTGCATATTACACTTATCTCTAAATGTTTCTATTGTTCCTTGTTGTATCTGTTTGAAACCCTACTAAAAACTGCATATTATACTTATCTCTAAATGTTTCTATTGTTCCTAGTTGTATCTGTTTGTAACCCTAATGAAAACTGCATATTATACTTATCTCTAAATGTTTCTATTGTTCCTAGTTTTGTCTGTTTGTCACCCTACTGAAAACTGCATATTATACGTATCTCTAAATGTTTCTATTGTTCCGAGTAGTATCTGTTTGTCACCCTACTGAAAACTGCATATTACACTTATCTCTAAATGTTTCTATTGTTCCTTGTTGTATCTGTTTGAAACACTACTGAAAACTGCATATTATACTTATCTCTAAATGTTTCAATTCTTCCTAGTTGTATCTGTTTGTAACCCTACTGAAAACTGCATATTATACTTATCTCTAAATGTGTCTATTGTTCCTAGTTGTATCTGTTTGTCCCCCAACTGAAAACTGCATATTATACTTATCTCTAAATGTTTCTATTGTTCCTAGTTTTATCTGTTTGTAACCCTACTGAAAACTGCATATTATACTTATCTCTAAATGTTTCTATTGTTCCTAGTTGTATCTGTTTGTCACCCTACTGAAAACTGCATATTATACTTATCTCTAAATGTTTCTATTGTTCCTAGTTGTATCTGTTTGTCACCCTACTGAAAACTGCATATTATACTTATCTCTAAATGTTTCTATTGTTCCGAGTTGTATCTGTTTGTAACCCTACTGAAAACTGCATATTATACTTATCTCTAAATGTTTCTATCGTTCCTAATTGTATCTGTTTCTAACCCTACTGAAAACTGCATATTATACTTATCTCTAAATGTTTCTATTGTTCCTAGTTGTATCTGTTTGTAACCTACTGAAAACTGCATATTATACTTATCTCTAAATGTTGCTATTGTTCCTAGTTGTATCTGTTTGTCACCCTACTGAAAACTGCATATTATACTTATCTCTAAATGTTTCTATTGTTCCTAGTTGTATCTGTTTGTCACCCTACTGAAAACTGCATATTATACTTATCTCTAAATGTTTCTATTGTTCCTAGTTTTATCTGTTTGTCACCCTACTGAAAACTGCATATTACACTTATCTCTAAATGTTTCTGTTGTTCATAGTTGTATCTGTTTGTAACCCTACTGAAAACTGCATATTATACTTATCTCTAAATGTTTCTATTGTTCCTAGTTGTATCTGTTTGTAACCCTACTGAAAACTGCATATTATACTTATCTCTAAATGTTTCTATTGTTCCTAGTTGTGTCTGCTTGTCACCCTACTGAAAACTGCATATTATACTTCTCTCTAAATGTTTCTATTGTTCCCAGTTTTATCTGTTTGTAACCCTACTGAAAACTGCATATTATACTTATCTCTAAATGTTTCTATCATTCCTAGTTGTATCTGTTTGTCACCCTACTGAAAACTGCATATTATACTTATCTCTAAATGTTTCTATTGTTCCTAGTTGTATCTATTTGTAACCCTACTGAAAACTGCATATTATACTTATCTCTAAATGTTTCTATTGTTCCTAGTTGTATCTGTTTGTAACTCTACTGAAAACTGCATATTATACTTATCTCTAAATGTTTCTATTGTTCCTAGCTGTACCTGTTTGTCACCCTACTGAAAACTGCATATTATACTTATCTCTAAATGTTTCTATTGTTCCTAGTTGTATCTGTTTGTCACCCTAATGAAAACTGCATATCATACTTATCTCTAAATGTTTCTATTGTTCCTAGTTGTATCTGTTTGTCACCCTACTGAAAATTGCATATTACACTTATCTCTAAATGTTTCTATTGTTCCTAGTTGTATCTGTTTGTCACCCTACTGAAAACTGCATAGTATACTTATCTCTAAATGTTTCTATTGTTTCTAGTTGTATCTGTTTGTAACCCTACTGAAAACTGCATATTATACTTATCTCTAAATGTTTCTATTGTTCCTAGTTTTATCTGTTTGTCACCCTACTGAAAACTGCATATTACACATCTGTAAATGTTTCTATTGTTCTTAGTTATTTCTGTTTGTAACCCTACTGAAAACTGCATATTATACTTATCTCTAAATGTTTCTATTGTTCCTAGTTTTATCTGTTTGTCACCCTACTGAAAACTGCATATTACACATCTCTAAATGTTTCTATTGTTCTTAGTTATATCTGTTTGTAACCCTACTGAAAACTGCATATTATACTTATCTCTAAATGTTTCTATTGTTCCTAGTTTTATCTGTTTGTCACCCTACTGAAAACTGTATATTACACTTATCTCTAAATGTTTCTGTTGTTCCTAGTTGTATCTGTTTGTCACCCTACTGAAAACTGCATATTATACTTATCTCTAAACGTTTCTATTGTTCCTAGTTGTATCTGTTTGTCACCCTACTGAAAACTGCATATTACACTTATCTCTAAATGTTTCTATTGTTCCTAGTTGTATCTGTTTGTAACCCTACTGAAAGCTGCATATTATACTTATCTCTAAATGTTTCTGTTGTTCCTAGTTGTATCTGTTTGTAACCCTACTGAAAGCTGCATATTATACTTATCTCTAAATGTTTCTATTGTTCCTAGTTGTATCTGTTTGTCACCCTACTGAAAACTGCATATTACACTTATCTCTAAATGTTTCTATTGTTCCTAGTTGTATCTGTTTGTAACCCTACTGAAAACTGCATATTATACTTATCTCTAAATGTTTCTATTGTTCCTAGTTTTATCTGTTTGTCACCCTACTGAAAACTGCATATTATACTTATCTCTAAATGTTTCTATTGTTCCTAGTTGTATCTGTTTGTAACCCTACTGAAAACTGCATATTATACTTATCTCTAAATGTTTCTATTGTTCCGAGTTGTATCTGTTTGTCACCCTACTGAAAACTGCATATTACACTTATCTCTAAATGTTTCTATTGTTCCTAGTTGTATCTGTTTGTAACCCTACTGAAAACTGCATATTATACTTATCTCTAAATGTTTATATTGTTCCTAGTTGTATCTGTTTGTAACCCTACTGAAAGCTGCATATTATACTTATCTCTAAATGTTTCTATTGTTCCTAGTTGTATCTGTTTGTCACCCTACTGAAAACTGCATATTATACTTATCTCTAAATGTTTCTATTGTTCCTAGTTGTATCTGTTTGTATCCCTACTGAAAACTGCATATTATACTTCTCTCTAAATGTTTCTATTGTTCCTAGTTGTATCTGTTTGTATCCCTACTGAAAACTGTATATTATACTTATCTCTAAATGTTTCTATTGTTCCTAGTCTATCTGTTTGTCACCCTACTGAAAACTGCATATTATACTTATCTCTAAATGTTTCTATTGTTCCTAGTCTATCTGTTTGTCACCCTACTGAAAACTGCATATTATACTTATCTCTAAATGTTTCTATGGTTCCTAGTTGTATCTGTTTGTAACCCTACTGAAAACTGCATATTATTCTTATCTCTAAATGTTTCTATTGTTCCTAGTTTTATCTGTTTGTAACCCTACTGAAAACTGCATATTACACTTATCTCTAAATATTTCTGTTGTTCCTAGCTGTATCTGTTTGTAACCCTACTGAAAACTGCATATTATACTTATCTCTAAATGTTTCTATTGTTCCTAGTTGTATCTGTTTGTCACCATACTGAAAACTGCATATTATACTTATCTCTAAATGTTTCTATTGTTCCTAGTTTTATCTGTTTGTCACCTTACTGAAAACTGCATATTATACTTATCTCTAAATGTTTCTATTGTTCCTAGTTGTATCTGTTTGTAACCCTACTGAAAACAGCATATTATACTTATCTCTAAATGTTTCTATTGTTCCTAGTTGTATCTGTTTTTGACCCTACTGAAAACTGCATATTATACTTATCTCTAAATGTTTCTATTGTTCCTAGTTGTATCTGTTTGTAACCCTACTGAAAACTGCATATTATACTTATCTCTAAATGTTTCTATTATTCCTAGTTGTATCTTTTTTTATATCCCTACTGAAAACTGCATATTATACTTATCTCTAAATGTTTCAATTCTTCCTAGTTGTATCTGTTTGTAACCCTACTGAAAACTGCATATTATACTTATCTCTAAATGTGTCTATTTTTCCTAGTTGTATCTGTTTGTAACCCTACTGAAAACTGCATATTATACTTATCTCTAAATGTTTCTATTGTTCCTAGTTGTATCTGTTTGTCACCCTACTGAAAACTGCATATTATACTTATCTCTAAATGTTTCTATTGTTCCTAGTTTTAATAAGTTTGTAACCCTACTGAAAACTGCATATTATACTTATCTCTAAATGTTTCTATTGTTCCTAGTTGTATCTGTTTGTAACCCTACTTAAAGCTGCATATTATACTTATCTCTAAATGTTTCTATTCTTCCTAATATTGTATTTGCGCTCTGCTTTCTGGAGCTTTTCTCCCCGGGCTTCCGCTGTAAATGGACAAATATCCAGTCGGACTTTCCTGGTAAACAAATGTAAAATAAATAAATATAAAATAAATACAATTAAAATAATATTTTAATTCTTGATTTAATCTATAATTCTAAGTTTCTTTCTTTGGTTGCTTTTATTATGATAGGTTTCAAAATGTGATCTAAAGTTAAAAAAGAATTAGTAACCATTTCTTTATCAAAACTCTACATTCTTATCCATAATAGTGGTAGTACTTTTCTTAACTCTTTACTGAACAGGTATTGATACATTACTATAGGTCATGTACAGAATTAATATAAGTCATTCTGTCAACCAGAGTACATAAAGGTATCTATTACTTAACCACTTCACCTAACACATAATGCTTTAGCAGTCATTAGCACACAACTAACCATATATCAGAGTCCAACTAACCTCTATGCTACTAAATGCTCTTCAGACAAAATTTAGAAAAATATTAATCTTTCTCTACATTAATAAATAAAAATTTCATTGCAGATGATATTAATCCTAACCTTGGCCCATAAAATTCTTTTTAAGCTTACAATAGTCAGTTTTGCAATTATAAAGCAATCAAAAAATTGAAAAGATATTATATTAACGCTGAAAGTTTTAATAAATGGGATGAGCTAAAAGCATGGATCAAGGATGTAGGTCATGATCTTCTTGGCTTTACTGAAACATGGTTAAAGCTACAGTGGATATAAAAAGTGTACACACCCCTGTTAAAATGCCAGGTTTTTGTGATGAGAAAATGAGACCGCAATAAATAATTTCAAAACTTTTCCCACCTTTAATGTGACCTATAACCTGTACACATCAATTGAAAAGCAAACCAATCTGTTAGGGGAAAAAATATCTTCTTCTTCTTCTTTCGGCTTTTCCCGGTCAGGGGGTCGCCACAGCGGATCATCTGTCTGCTCATGATTGGCAGCGGAATTTTACGAGTTGCCAGCCTGGCGCCCAACCTTCCACAGAAGGCATACACATGCACACACTCACACCTAGGGCCAATTTAGAGTGTCCAATACACCTACTGCATGTCTTTGATGTCTTTGGGATGTAGGAGGAAACCAGAGCACCCGGAGGAAACCCACGCGACCACAGGAAGGACATGCAGACTCCGCACAGAAGGCACTCCAGCCGAGACTCGAACCAGAGACCCTCTTGCTGTGAGGTGGCAACCCTAACTGCTGCACCACTGTGGCTGCCCTTTAGGGGAAAAATATAAAAAAATAAAAAAAAATACGATAAGCTAGTTGCATAAGTGTGCACACCCTTAAACTAATACTTTGTTAAAGTACCTTTTGATTTAATTACAGCATTCAGTCTTCTTGGGTACACACCTGCCATCAATTAAAGAGACTCTGATTAACCCCAAATAAAGTTCACCTATCCTTGTAGGATTTTCCTGACATTTGCTCAGTTGCCTACTACAGCAAAAGCCATGGTTCGCAGAGAGCTTACAAAGCATCAAGGGGATCTCATTGTTGAAAGGTATCAGTCAGGAGAAGGGTACAACAAAAATTTCCACAACATTGGATATACCATGGAACACAGTGAAGACAGTCATTAAAAAGTGGAGAAAATATGGGACAACAGAGACATTGCAAAGAACTGGATGTCCCTCCAAAACTGATGAAAAGACAAGATGAAAACTTGTCAGGGAGGCTGCCAAGAGACCTACAGCAACACTGAAGGAGCTGCAGTAATTTCTGGCAAGTACTGGTTGTGTACTACATGTGATAATCTCCCATATTCTCCATATGTCTGGTCTATGGGGTAGGGTTGCAAGACGGAGGGCTTTTCTTACACAAAAAAAATCCAGGCCCAGCTAAAATTTGCAAAACATCAAGTCTCCCAAAAGCATGTGGGAAAATGTGTTATGGTCTGATGAGATGAAGGTTGGCAAGTACTGGTTGTGTACTACATGTGATAATCTCCCATATTCTCCATATGTCTGGACTATGGGGTAGGGCTGCAAGACGGAGGGCTTTTCTTACACAAAAAAAATCCAGGCCCAGCTAAAATTTGCAAAACATCAAGTCTCCCAATAGCATGTGGGAAAATGTGTTATGGTCTGATGAGATGAAGGTTGAACTTTTATGGCCACAATTCCAAAAGATACGTTTGGCACAAAAACAGCACTTCACATCACCAAAAGAACACCATCCCACAGTGAAGCATGGTGGTGGCAGTATCATGCTTTGGGTTGCTTTTCTTCAGCTGGAACTAGAGCTTTAGTTAAGGTGGAGGGAATCATGAACAGTTCCAAATACCAGTCACTTCTGGCCCAAAACTTTCAGGCATTAGCTAGATGAAGAGGAATTTCACCTTTCAATACAACAATGACCACAAGCATACATCCAAATCAACAAAAGAATGGCTTCACTACAAGAAAATTAAAGTTTTGGAGTGGCTTAGCCAAATCCCAGACCTAAATCCAACAGAAAATCTGTGGAGTGACCTGAAGAGGGCCGTGCACAAGAGATGTCCTCACAATCTGACAGATTTGGAGCACTTTTGCAAGGAAGAGTGGGCAAATATTGCCAAGTCAAGATGTGCCATGCTGACAGACTCCTAGCCAAAAAGACTGACTGCTGTAATTCAATCAAAAGGTGCTTCAACAAAGTATTAGTTTAAGGTTGTGTACACTTATGCAACCAGCTTATTGTACGTTTATTTTTATATTTTTTTCCCTAACAGATTTGTTTTTTTTTTCAACTGGATTGTACAGGTTATAGGTCACATTACAGGTGGGAAAAGTTTTGAAATGATTTATTGTGGTCTCATTTTTTATATCACAAAAACCTGGCATTTTAACAGGGGTGTTTACACTTTTTATATCCGCTGTATATATAACAGGGGTGTGTACACTTTTTATATCCGCTGTATATATAACAGGGGTGTGTACACTTTTTATATCCGCTGTATATATAACAGGGGTGTGTACACTTTTTATATCCACTGTATATATAACAGGGGTGTGTATACTTTTTATATCCGCTGTATTTATAACAGGGGTGTTTACACTTTTTATATCCACTGTATATATAACAGGGGTGTTTACACTTTTTATATCTGCTGTATATAAAACAGGGGTGTGTACACTTTTTATATCCGCTGTATATATAACAGGGGTGTTTACACTTTTTATATCCGCTGTATATATAACAGGGGTGTTTACACTTTTTATATCCGCTGTATATATAACAGGGGTGTTTACACTTTTTATATCCGCTGTATATATAACAGGGGTGTGTACACTTTTTATATCCGCTGTATATATAACAGGGGTGTTTACACTTTTTATATCCACTGTATATATAACAGGGGTGTTTACACTTTTTATATCTGCTGTATATATAACAGGGGTATTTACACTTTTTATATCCGCTGTATATATAACAGGAGTGTTTACACTTTTTATATCCGCTGTATATATAACAGGGGTGTGTACACTTTTTATATCCACTGTATATATAACAGGGGTGTTTACACTTTTTATATCCGCTGTATATATAACAGGGGTGTGTACACTTTTTATATCCGCTGTATATATAACAGGGGTGTGTACACTTTGTATATCCGCTGTATATATAACAGGGGTGTGTACACTTTGTATATCCGCTGTATATATAACAGGGGTGTATACACTTTGTATATCCGCTGTATATATAACAGGGGGGGTGTACACTTTGTATATCCGCTGTATATATAACAGGGGGGTTTACACTTTGTATATCCACTGTATATATAACAGGGGTGTGTACACTTTTTATATTCACTGTATATATATAACAGGGATGTGTAAACTTTGTATATCCACTGTATATATAACAGGGGTGTGTACACTTTTTATATCCGCTGTATATATAACAGGGGTGTGTATACTTTGTATATCCGCTGTATATATAACAGGGGTGTGTACACTTTATATATCCACTGTATATATAACAGGGGTGTGCACACTTTTTATATCCACTGTATATATAACAGGGGTGTGTACACTTTTTATATCCGCTGTATATATAACAGGGGTGTGTACACTTTGTATATCTGCTGAATATATAACAGGGGTGTGTACACTTTTTATATCCGCTGTATATATAACAGGGGTGTGTACACTTTGTATATCCGCTGTATATATAACAGGGTTGTGTACACTTTGTATATCCGCTGTATATATAACAGGGGGGGGGTGTACACTTTGTATATCCGCTGTATATATAACAGGGGGGTGTACACTTTTTATATCCACTGTATATATAACAGGGGGGTGTACACTTTTTATATCCACTGTATATATAACAGGGGGGTGCACACTTTTTATATCCGCTGTATATATAACAGGGGGGTGCACACTTTTTATATCCGCTGTATATATAACAGGGGGGTGCACACTTTTTATATCCGCTGTATATATAACAGGGGGGTGCACACTTTTTATATCCGCTGTATATATAACAGGGGGGTGCACACTTTGTATATCTGCTGTATATATAACAGGGGTGTGTACACTTTTTATATCCACTGTATATATAACAGGGGGGTGCACACTTTTTATATCCGCTGTATGTATAACAGGGGTGTGTACACTTTGTATATCCGCTGTATATATAACAGGGGTGTGTACACTTTGTATATCCGCTGTATATATAACAGGGGTGTGTACACTTTGTATATCTGCTGTATATATAAAAGGGGTGTGCACACTTTTTATATCCACTGTATATATAACAGGAGTGTGTACACTTTTTATATCCGCTGTATATATAACAGGGGTGTGTACACTTTTTATATCCGCTGTATATATAACAGGGGTGTGTACACTTTGTATATCTGCTGTATATATAACAGGGGTGTGTACACTTTATATATCTGCTGTATATATAACAGGGGTGTGTACACTTTTTATATCCACTGTATATATAACAGGGGGGTGCACACTTTTTATATCCGCTGTATATATAACAGGGGGGTGCACACTTTTTATATCCGCTGTATATATAACAGGGGGGGTGCGCACTTTGTATATCCGCTGTATATATAACAGGGGTGTGTACACTTTTTATATCTGCTGTATATATAACAGGGGGGTGCACACTTTTTATATCCGCTGTATATATAACAGGGGTGTGTACACTTTGTATATTCACTGTATATATAACAGGGGTGTGTACACTTTGTATATCTGCTGTATATATAACAGGGGTGTGCACACTTTGTATACCCGCTGTATATATAACCGGGGGTGTGCACACTTTGTATATCCGCTGTATATATAACAGGGGTGTGTACACTTTGTATATACTTGTCCTCATGTTTTATTAGAAACAACCACGCCTTAACATGAAACAATAGAGCTCAAAAGAAGTTTGCTTGTAGTTATTTTCTTAATTAAAAATAAACCTAGTCTTGTTTGTTTATTTATTTATTTATTTTATTTTACTGGGATGGTCCAACTGCGACAGTGCCTATTTTGAGCAGATGCCCAGGGAGAAAAGCACCAGTCTAAGCTTACATACAAATTATCACAATAAAGTAATAGAAATTATAAACAAAACTGACAAAAAAATGAGTGTTAACTCACATTGCTTACCTGGCTGTGTGTCAACTATGTAGTGTGTTTTATATTAGTAAAATGGCTAGAGTATTGAAACATAGGATTAGGGAACACCTATATGACATTAGGGTATCTGCCCGCAATAATGCGCTTGCCAAGCATGTCAGACAGACAGGTCCAGAACATAGTTTTAAGTTTATGGTGATAGATGTTATTAAAGAAAGTGATCGAAAGGGTGATGTCAATAATTATACAGAAGTAGTTGAAGCCAAATGGATTATTAGATTACGTGCAGATTATTAAAAAGGGTTAAATGACCATATCCTCCTAATCCCTTTCTGGAGAATGGGAGGGATTAGGTGATTTTTATGTTTTATTAATGCGTGATTGCATCTATATGCCTATATCTTTAAGCGTCTCCTTGACTTAAGTTTGTATACTTTGTTGTTATGGATGTTAATTGAGGGGTTGAACGTGTGTAGCAGGTTTTATTGTACACCAGCACTTTATATTGTGATTAATTTGAACAGGTTTAAAGTCTGATGAAGCAATAACTTTTATTGTGAAAGCTCTAACTTCACTGTTTTTATGTTCATAGGTTCATAGATGTGCACTAGGCTAATGGCCCTGGAACCTTTACAAGCCTAGCCCAAAAAAACTGCCCAGGCACCGTGCCACCCAATATTAGTTCACAGTGCCCCTATCCAGTAGGGCAACTGGAGTGATCCCTGGAGTGAACTTTCTGTTACCCATCCACTCATCAAGATTTCTCTTGAAGAGAGCCAGCAAGATGCTCTGCTTGACATGAATGGGAAGTTTATTCCAGAGTATGTTTCATAGGTTCATAGGTGTTTACTAGGCTAATAGCCCTGGGGCCTTTACAAGCCTAGTCCATAGAAGTGCCCTGGCATCATGCTGCCCAACGTTAGTTCCCAGTGCCTCTATCAAGTAGAGCCACTGGAGTGATCCCCAGGGTGAACTATTTCCCATCCACTCATCAAGATTTCTCTTGAAGAGGGCCAGTGAAGTGCTCTGCTTGATATGTATGGGAAGTCTATTCCAGAGCATGGGCAGTCTCTGGGTTATGAATCTGTCCCTCCAGCATGTTCTGTTGATTGTGGTAATGAGGTTGAGGTCTCTGGAGCGTGTGGTGCGGAGGGATTGGGATTTCTTGAGGTGTAGCATTTCAAGTAGGGCTGGGTCGGACATGGCTTTGTAAATCAAGCAGAGATCACCTCTAAGTAGACAATAAGAGACTGAGAACAGCTGAAGTTTCTTGAGTCTGTCCATGTAGGACATGTGTTTAAGGCCTCGGATCATTTTTGTGAGGTACTTCTGTGGCCTCTCTAGCTGTTGTAGGTGTCTGGTCAGGTACATGCCAAACAGGGAATTATATTTGATGATTGGTCTAATGAGGGATAAGTAGAGAGGGATGACGACCTCTTTCTTCCTGGACAGGAAGCCTTTGGTTATAAGATGTGCCACGTAGAAGGACTTTCTGACCACAGTGGCAATGTGGTAGTCGAAGGTGAGGTGACTGTCGACCTGGGTGCCCAGATCTCTTATGGTCCCTTCATTGTTCAGTGGGCACCCATCAACGTGGTAATTCGTGGGAACTGAGTTTTTTTCCAAAGGGAATGATAACGCTTTTTTTTAGTGTTAAACTTCAGGCCATGGTTCTAACACCAGTCATTGGTCTCAGAGAGGCCCTTTTGTAGGAAGTCTGCATCACTTGGAGAGTTGATAGTGACTCCTAGGTTGCAGTCATCAGCAAACTTGGTCAACCAGAGTCCTTCTGTGTTGGCCTGGACTTCTGAAAAGTAGATGCCAAACAGGAGAAGGCCTAGGACTGTGCCCTGTGGGACTCCACTCATGACTGGTCAACAGTCTGACTTGGAATCTGCAACTTTCACTCTGTGTGTCCTCTCTGGGAGTCTATTTGCAACCCACCTAGTGATGTAAGGATTGATGCCTAGTTTTGTGAGTTTATCAATGATGCCTGAGTGGGAAATGGTATCAAAGGGCTTGGTCAGGTCAAGGTAGGCTGTATGCACTGCCTTACCCTCATCCACAGCTTTGGTGACTGCCTCAAAGATGTCAACCAGGTTCAGCAGGCAGTATCTTCCATTGACAAAGCCAAACTGTGTGAGGCAAGAGTTTGGAGATTGCCTATATGTTTGTTAAGCGGGTCCATGATGATGCACTTCACAGCGTTGCATACCAGACTCATCAGGCTAATGGGGCGATAGTTCCCAGGGTCTGTAGTATGGAGCAGCATGACTGTAGCAGTGTGCCATCATTAGGGACATAGCCTGAGGTAAGGCTGTGATTGAACAGGGTACACAGATGTGGTGCCAGTTCATTTTGTAGTTCATGTTGGATGCAGCCAGGGATATTATCAGGTCCAATGCAGCTTTTACCTGTGCCATAGAAATGGTGGGTACCAGGCTTTCATCTGGTGTTGTGATACAGCCCTTGAGGGAGTAAAGTTGGCACTGAATCTGTCGGCCAGTATGTTGGCTCTATCTGTTGGCTCAGTATAGGAGGTGCCATTGTGCAGTAACTCAGAGCAAATCTGGGTATTGCCTTGGAGGTTTTTGATATAGCTATAGAAGGCTTTGTGGTTGTTTTTGGTGTCAGTCGCAATTTTGCCTTCATAGCTGGCTTTAGAGGATTTGATAAGGGATCTCAGCTTTTTGTTGAGGCTGATAAGGAATGTTTTCCAGTCTTGTGACTTCATTTTTTTCTGCAACAATTTCTTCCTTCTGTTGTACAGTTTATTGATGGCTGGGGACCACCAAATTGCTTCCATTTTTTAGAGGAGAGCATCTTAGTTCTATTTGGTATGGCAAGGTCCATGCATTTGTGTACATGCCGAAATCCCATTGTTGACAGATGCAGACTGTCTCTGGCAAAGCACTGAGGTCTGTCGATCATGTCATCCCAGGCAGACAGATACTGGATCCCCTTAGAATGACACCAGAAACTTAGCCAATTGTTGAAGTCAATCATTTTCTGCTCATACTGTGGTATCATTCTGGGTGACAGTAGAATACTGCTCAGGGCTAGGGTCATACCTGCCTGGGCCACATAGTCCGAGAGTTCCATCACATCTCTGTTTGTTTCTTCTGATTTCCTGCCAAGGATTGTGTCATATAACTGATTTGTTTGTAGTTAAAAGCATTCTCTAGAGTTTCCTTCCTCCTTTTATCTGTTTAAAACTTTCATTTAGCAGCTCACTGCTGTTTTTCTGCTCTGATAAACATTTCTGCAGTGTTTTCTGCCTAAAATAGTGTAACTAGTAGCTGTAGCATAGTTTCCCACCCTTCCTCCCTATTAGTGTCTTGTTCTTATACTTGGTGGCTTTACAGTTGCCTGCCCCTACTGTAAATTTGATCTGGGACACTCCTCCCAGTCTAGTGTCATTAGCTCATTCTACCTAATACAGAGAGAACATTTAAGAAGGCCAACCCCCTTAGTTTCTTAACCTTAAATTATCTTCTGTTCCTCCTTTCTGCCTTTCCACTTTACTTAAAAAAAAAACTTTATTCAGCTGCTTGCTGCTTTTACAGTATTTGTGTTTCCTCCTCCAACTCTATTACTTCATCTTGTTTTTTCTGCTACTTGCTTAACAAATGGAGAAAATTTCCAGTTAATACCTTTCACACCGTGAAACTAGCTAAAAAAGCTTTACAAACAGTGTGACAGTAACTAGCTAAAAAAGCTTTACAGTGTGACAGCAACAAACATGATTTAACAGGCCCTGAGCAGAAGACTTTAGTGCAACCGTGCAGGTTAGTTTATAACAATAAAATACAGTAAAATGTATGCAGCAGACAATAAAAAAGTGCTATAAATGGCTAGAATAAGCAATAACTAGTAAAAATAAGCAAAGAACAGGATACTTATTGTTATATATCACATATCAGACGTTTGGTCAGTGCCCCTCTTCCACTCAACTCAGTGTGTCTATTAAAGTTCGCTTTTTATTAAGACATAGTGTTGTTTGATGCCCAGACCTGGACCGTGCTTTGGCTACACCTATTTGCTCTGAGTGGATATAAATATATGGTTGAATTTATATATGTGGAGAAACATAACTTTTAGTTATGTACTCACCATAACTTCAGATGTTTGGGATCCATCTCGCCTACATTCTGAATGATGGAACCTGGGTTCGGAGCCGATCCCTCGGCTCCGACTCGGCACGCTTATGCCAAAGAGCGAAGTCTCTTATTGGCTGAGCTTACTATATCCCAGGATGCACCACCAACAGTCCCCCAGATCTAGTTTGTCCGCATACATGCACACATGCATACCCTGCTTATATAACATCGTCAGATGAAACAAGATAAAACAGTGGAGCTCAAAACCGCTCTATCTCTTCTGATCTGCAAGGTAGGGGAAGGAGGGTAGAGGAATGGATGGATCCCAAACATCTGAAGTTATGGTGAGTACATAACTAAAAGATGTTATGTGATCCTATCTCGCCTACATTCTGAATGATGGGACAGCCCCTAGCACCTGAATCCTGGGTGGCTCACTGGAAAACACTCCTGAGTACCGTGGAACCAAATGAAGCTCGTCCTTTAGATGCCACATCCAATTTGTAGTGGGAAATGAAAGTGTGCGGGTTGGACCAAGTAGCCGCAGCACAAATTTCCGAAATAGCGAGCTTGGAATGAAAAGCTATAGAAGTAGCCATAGCTCTGGTAGAATGAGCTTTGATAGATGATGCGAGTTGCTTATTTGAAGAAGAATAGGCCTGAGTTATGCAATCTCTGATCCATTTTGAGATTGTAGCTTTTGTGATGGTTTGGCCCAATTTATTATCAGAGAAGGACACGAACAACTGGTCTGACTTACGAAGTTGCTGGGTCCTGTCTAAATAGAAGCGAATTGCCTGTGAACATCCAATTTATGGAGAGTGTATTCTGCCTCATTAGAGAATTTTGGAAAGAAAACTGGTAGTTCTAGGGATTGTTGAAGACAGAAACTAGAGCAGACTTTGGGACAAAGGATGGATTAGGCCTAAGAGATACTCTATCTTTGTGGAAAATCAGATATGGTGGTTTAATAGACAGGGCTTGAAGCTCTGAGACTCTTCTTGCTGAAGTAATAGCCACTAAGAATGCCGCTTTCCATGACAGATATTTTAATTCGCATGTAGCAGCCGGTTCAAAAGGGGAGATGTTAATGCGCCAAGCACTAAATCAAGATCCCACGGAGGTGCAGGATGAAAAACTGGTGGTCTTAACAGACTCGCACCTTTAATGAATGTTTTGCATAGCCTGCTGCTCATCAAAGGAGGATCCGTAGATTCATGGAATTTAGAAATAGCAGCTAGTTGAACTTTAATAGTTGAGACAGAAGATCCCTGATTAAATAGGGATGTTAAGAATTTCAAAACCTCTGGGACAGGAGCAGTGATAGGGTCTAAGCCCTTGAGTTGAGCCCAGATAGCAAACCTCTTCCACTTACTGAGGTACAATTTGTTAGTGGTGGGTTTATGGGTCAAGACAAAATGTGAACAACTTCCGGTCTAGTGTGTGGCTTCTGACTAAGGTCGGAAGTGGAGGAGCCAAGCTGTCAATTTCAGAGATTGAAGAGACTGATGCCAATGTCCCGACTGATGGATTAGCAAATCCGGATCAGGTCTAAGGTCCACGGATCGCCCACTGCATGCTTTTTCAGGTAAGGAAACCATATCTGACGAGGCCAGTATGGGGCAATCAGAATCATTGAAGACCTTAGCTGGGAAGCTTTTGAATGACTTTGGGAAGGAGGGATTGGAGGAAAAGCATAAAGCAACCCTGTTGGCCAGGGTTGAGCTAGAGCATCCATGGCCGGTACTTCCTGATGTGGAATCAAGGAGAAGAATCTTTGGCACTTGGTGTTTTGTGGAGTCGCAAATAGATCGCAGCACGTCCCCCATCTCTTGAAAACCTGGGCTGCTACTGTGCGGTTTAGAGACCATTCGTGAGGAGAGAGAATTGTCCTGCTTAATTTGTCCACCAAAACATTTGACTTTCCCGGGATGTGGGTCGCTACCAAGAAGCGGTTGGTAGCTACAGCCCATTCCCACACTCTCATGGCCTCTCTGCAAAGGGATACGATCTGGTCCCTCCTTGTTTGTTCAGATACCAAACCACCGACATGTTGTCTGTGTGGATGGCGATGATACCCTGAGGAAGGAACTTGTGTAAGGCCTGTAGGGAACAGCCCTCATCTGCAACACTCTGATGTGGAGAAGAGCTTCGTCCGGAAGCCAGGAGCCCTGAACTAGCCTGCCCAGACAATGCCCCCCCCACCCTATCTGGGAGGCATCTGTCGTCAGGGTAACCGCTGGAGGGGGGAGAACAAAGGGTTTGCCCTGATCTAAGTTGGATGTCTGAAGCCACCAGCGCAGGTCCCTTTTGCATATTTCCGTAATCATGATGAGATGATTGAGTGGGAGATCTTGAAAGGTCCATTGAGTTGATAAGAGCCACTGAAGAATCCTCATGTGTAACCTTGCTAGAGGAACTAAAAGTACCGTGGCAGACATTGAGCCTAGAACCTGTAGTACCATCCTGGCTGGGGCTTTGGATCTCGAGATCAGAGCTTGCACTTGGCCCTGTAAGGTTCTGATCCTTTCGCAGGAAGAAAGACACGATCAATCTTGAGTATATCTCTGCACCTATAAAGTTTATGCGCTGAGAGGGCAGCATGACAGACTTTGACCAATTGAATGTAATCCCAGGGAAACACCCAGGAGATGGTGGCTTTGAGGTTGTCCATAAGTAGATGCCTGGTGGTGGCAGTCAGGAGCCAGTCGTCGAGATAGGGAAACACTTGGAATCCAAGGCTCCTCAGGTGAGCCACTACTGCCAAACACTTGGTGAACACCCTGGGGCTGTGGTGAGGACAAAGGGCAGAGCACAAAATTGGTAATGACTGGCTCCCAGGCTGAAGCGCAGATACCTTCTGGACGCCTGATGTATCGGTATGTGATAATAGGCGTCCTTGAGGTCTATGGAGCACATCCAAACATCCTTCTCCAACAACGGGAGAATGGATTGCAACGTGACCATTCGAATTTGGATTTCAGAACGGATAGGTTCAGTCTGCTGAGATCCAATATTGGTCTCAGGTCCCCTGTCTTTTGGCACTAAAAGAACCTGGAGTAATTTCCTAATCCGATTTGGTCTGTGGGGACCGTTGGATGATTTGTAGCAGCTTTGAAGCTTCTGGCTGCTATTTCCCTTTGACTGGGTGGTGGGTCCGGATTCTCTTGGACGGAGGGGTGAGTATTTGAATGGGATGATGTAACCTCCGGCATTATCCGGGCACCCATCTGTCCTGAGTGATCGACTCCCAGGCTTTTAGGTGCTTGGCAACGACACCCGACTGGCTCCGAGCTGCACAGCCCGGCAATCCCTCATGTCGTGTGGGAGGCTGAAGTGCCACGAAAGGACTCGCGGTCTCCAGAAATGCGGGGCCCTCTGCCGCCTCTGGGACGGCGCCTCCCTGAAAAATTTCCGCCTCTGCCTCTGGACGGGAATCTTCCTGCTGTTGGGAGAAAACTTAGATTTCGGAACCACATTTTCCTCCTTTGGCCTTGGGGTAAGGCCGAAAGGGAGTGGAATAACGGGCCCTACGCAGATAACGCCTCTTGCTCACAGCGGGTAAGGGTGTCTTTCACCTTGGGTCCAAACAATGAGGACCCATCAAAGGGAGCGGGCGAAGGAAGACTTGAAGGCCTCCGAACTGACACAATTGAGCCAGGCCTGTCTACGAGCCACGCCTGTGCCTGCCGCTTACCCGCCTTCGGCCGCATAGGATATGAGCCTCATGGACGAGTTAGCAATTGACGCCAGGATAGCCAACTGAGAGCTAACGGACTGGGCTAGCTGCTCAGGTAGGTTACCCGAGAGGGAGTCTGACAACTCCTTGACCAGATCCCTCTGAAGCCTAGTAAAATGTGCCAAATAATTCAGAGACCTTAAGGTAAAGGCCGCTGAAGTCAGGGTGCGCTTATCCATACTCCTAGACTCCTTATTAGAGGATGGATGGACGCAGCCTCTGCCACGTCCTGCTGTGTAGCAGATGCCACCACCATGGCATCTACAGCCATTGGTAAGGAACTCCTTCTCGGGGAGCAGATAAGAATTTGTTTGGACGAGAAGGACTGGTTCCACAGTATCCGAAACTAAATCCAGAAGCTCGTCAAGGGCGGAGACACCCAGGAGGCGGAGGGCTGAGCCCCAAAGGCCTTGAGGAGCACTGATTGAGGGGGTTTGGACATCCAGCCTCGTTGTTTGAGGATCTCCAAGATGTCTGCAAAGGAGACATCATCCGAGGACGACTTAGGGACCCCTCTGCATCATCCATATCCGTGTCCGATGTGATAGACTCGGGGAGTCCACGTGCTTCCTCTTGCACGATCTCTTCCTTGGGGTTCCTCTGGAGAGGACTCAAAACCCTCAGGAAGAGGGGAACCCCACTGGGGTAACCTCAGGCCTCTGGCCATAGACAGGGGAACTACCAAGGACCCAGTTTCCACGCCCAGGAAGGTGCTGGTAAACCGAGAGATGGTCAAGAGGATTTGGCCAAGGCACTCCTCATGGCCCTGAAAGCCGGACCTCCAGAATCCTGGGAGCGCCCAGTCTCCGGGCCATGATAGTAGACGGAAGTCCCGCAGCAAGCACCGAGAGGGAGGCTCGAACCGAGAGCATCGGGTCCCAAACATCACCCCGGGTCCAGCAGAAGAAGTCCAAACTCGGACCCGAGGGCCCGGTTGGAGTAAGGGTCGGAGCCGACCCTGAGATCTCCACCCCAAGAGCACCTTCTCCGACGGAGCCAAGCAGTCGGAGGAGGAATAGCAATGGATGGGTCAGGCCATCGGCCCGGCCAACTGGGTCGGAGCCAAACAATTTTTGGAAGACTGGGACTGGAAAAGTCTTTGGAGCACCCTGTCTATATCAGAATCCGACATTCTCAAGACCGAGAGGAAACAGAACGGGTTCGAAGACCTCTCCTCGGCCCCAATGGACTAGGGGACCGCCCGAGGCGACTCGATGAGAATCCACACCAGATTCCATCGGTGCCGAGGTAGACCGCCGAGGAGGAAGTGTCTGTGTCGGCTCCGAGCAGTGGAGCCGAAGGTGACCCGCCTCGATGCCCCAGCCATCTCCGAGGAGTCGATACTGAGGCATCGAGGCAGACCGTTCACCTCGGCTCCAAGTCTTTGGAGCCGAAGGAGAGGCCTGCCTAGTTCTTTGGCAGTCGGATCCGACGGACTGGTCGGAGCCAAGCCCTTTTCTTTTGGCAGGAGTCGGAGCGAAGACAAGGCTTCTTCAAAAGAGGGTTTAATCAACCCTTTAAGAATTAATTTATTTTTCCTCTCCTGGAGGACCCTAGAGGAAAAGCGTGACACACGCTGCATGACTCCTGCAAGTGCTTGCCCCTAAACAATAAACACAAAGTAGATGGTCATCAGTGACAGACATCTTAAAAGCACATTTAGTACATTTTTTAAAGCCCGGCCTAGGGGCTTGAGACATAATGCTAACAATTCTGACAGGAAATTTAATCACTGTAGAATCGGTAATGACAAAAAGCAAGGCTTACAGAAACTGTGAAAACACAACCTTAGGTGTAATAACCGAACTTTAAACACTAAAAGTTCAGTTAAAGAGTTTGACCAAAAAGGCCCTGGATTGGAAGTGGGCGCAAAACAAACTCTACACAATCACACACAATAAATTTCAGTACTCAATCGAACACAACATCAATAGCAATAGCAATAGCAATAGCAATAGCGTTAAAACGGCTTTTGTTTTGAAATACAAGCACAAAACTGACAGAAAAAGTAGTTAATAAAGCTACTCAGCCCAGCCAGCTCGAGACCACGCCCTTGCAGTTAAGCGCAAACGAGATCTGGGGACTGTTGGTGGTGCATCCTGGGATATAGTAAGCTCAGCCAATAAGAGACTTCGCTCTTTGGCATAAGCAGGTTCCATCATTCAGAATGTAGGCGAGATAGGATCACATAACATCATTAGTTAGGAAATTAAGCAGGGAGCATCACTTAAGCAAAGTAGTACATAGTTAGTAATACTTGTATGTCCTAAAGTTAAACCATACTATGTTTAAGCATGATTATAGTTCAAATAGGTTAATTCTTCATTTCCTCTTAAAAGGCTTTACAAAACTGGACACTGCATTGGTATACATTCCCCATAACCAATGTAGAAAAACTTAAAAAAATAATTCAAAATATAATTGAAATAAGCAAAATAAGAAATGTGATCTTAATATATGACTGTAATTTAATACAAACTTTATTGAAACTAATTTCTGTGGATCCGATATGTTTATTTCTATTGAAAACATGTTGCAGCTCATTATAGTAAGCACCAGACCTAATCCAAAAATATACCTAGATTTGGTAATCACAAATACCTCTCACACATGCAAATGTGTGTTTCCACAATCCCTTGTACCATAAGTGATCATTTTCCTACTCTAAAACAAATTTAATGCCACAAACATTCTTCCTCTAATTGTTACAAGAAAAGAAATATCAGAATCTACAGAAGAGCAGTTCCATGTTGATGTTCCTAGAGCTGTGTGGATCCATGTGTAACAACAGGTAGATGATATGTTACTTCCTTAGTAACCTCAGTCTTGGATACAGTCTAACCTTAGACCAGATAACTGCAAGTATAAATAAAGAAATCAAATTAAGGGGTAAGATTTGGCACAAATGGGAAAACTACCAGAAACCTTGTTGTTCCAGTTTTTCTTTGCCTTAGAAAATGTTGCAGGATGAAAATGAAACAATCCAAATTTACTTATTGATATAATTGCTTTCTAAGAAAAAAATATTTCTGAAATTTATTAAGAACATTGCTAATCTTGATTCAAAGAATTTCAGTCCCTCAATCATCCTTATTTATTCAAATCAGTAGTGTGACTTTATTGAAAATGTCCACACTAGACTAGATGTGTCAACACCCACTATAAACAAAACACATTTTTAGTCCTCAAAACCTAATTACTTTCCCACCTTTAGCTTCAGAGCTGTTCCTCCTGATGGAGTTCACCATCAGTTAGAAAAGCTTCTGAGAAAGGCCAATCCAAACCCCTATGATGTTCCAAGAATGTGTCACATAATCAGACTTATAAAATTATTTTACCAAGTTACTATTTTATACTACTTGTGGTCAGTGTGGAATATTACAAACTTTAAGTCACTTGTAATACCATACCTCTCAACTGCCCAGATTTTTAACTCATATTTTTGGTTTTTACCTCATAAAATGTGTGGTTTTCTGGCAAATCGCTGAGGACTGAAGTCACTAAATATTGACATACATTTGAGTTTAAGACTTGATATAATTTAGAAAATGCATGTTAACCAAATCCTGTTATTCTAGTAACTTTCTAAGTATATAAGAGCAATATGTAAAATGTGTGCTTATCCTGGGCCTTTATCCCCTCATTATTTTAGGTTTCTGTCTGGATTTCTTATACTAAGAGGTTAGGAGGTATGCATAATGCACAGTTTGCTCCTAGCTTTATTTATTTATTTATTTATACATACATGCATGTGTTAAGCACTCTGGTCTGAAGATCCTTTAATGTTCTACACAGGCCACAGGGAAATAAGAACAATACAAACCTGTAAATATAAATTTGATTACATAAAGTGTGATGAAGTAAAATATACAGAGGGAATAATTACAAATAAAAATATAACATTATACATGGTAGTATCTCAGTATATACAATATTTATAATATAACTGAATATAGGTGTGTCCAAGTGATATGACAGCAATCTAACTATATACTTGACAGTGGGTAATGGAGTATAACCATTGGTTTAGTGGGTGAGAAAAGGGGTATTGGTAAATAACTATAGAAATCTTAACCAGGGCTTAAGGTATCTGTAGAGATAAAGAGGATGGATTTGGTGGGTGATGAAGGAGGAAAGAATAACAAAACACACAGATGTTGCTGAGATGGAATGTGGGCTGGAAGGAGGAGGTGGTGGGGAACATAAGGCCACTGCAGAGTGAGAGCAGGAAGATGAAAATTTGACCATCTAGGAAAACAAAAAGTTCATGCTTACAACTACTTAGGTTTTGTTTTTTTAAACGTAACCCTTTCATTTAATGAACAAACAAAACTCATTGTGAGAAAGGCAACAGGCATGCTGAAAGTATACTACAGTGTATCTATTTATCTAGCTTTAAATTCTACAATATCTGTATTGAGAAATGTTTTAATACTAAATTGTATCTATTTATCTAACTTTAAATTCTAGAACATCTGTACTGAGAAATGTTTTAATACTAAATTGTATCTATTTATCTAACTTTAAATTCTAGAACATCTGTATTGAGAAATATTTTAATACTAAATTGTATCTATTTATCTAACTTTAAATTCTAGAACATCTCTATTGAGAAATGTTTTAATACTAAAGTGTATCTATTTATCTAGCTTTAAATTCTACAATATCTGTATTGAGAAATGTTTAATACTAAATTGTATCTATTTATCTAACTTTAAATTCTAGAATATCCGTATTCAGAAATGTTTTAATACTAAAGTGTATCTATTTATCTATCTTTAAATTCTAGAACATCTGTACTGAGAAATGTTTTAATACTAAAGTGTATCTATTTATCTAACTTTAAATTCTACAATATCTGTATTCAGAAATGTTTTAATACTAAAGTGTATCTATTTATCTAACTTTAAATTCTAGAACATCTGTATTGAGAAATGTTTTAATACTAAAGTATATCTATTTATCTAACTTTAAATTCTAGAACATCTGTACTGAGAAATGTTTTAATACTAAAGTGTATCTATTTATCTAACTTTAAATTCTAGAACATCTATATTGAGAAATGTTTTAATATCCATGCAAGGGTATTATTTTCCAGTTATAGCTTTACTCCCCAGCCAAAACACACATTTTCTATAGATAGGAATTACTAAAATTTCCAAAAATAAGTTCATAGGTATGTACAAATCTAATGACCACTAGGCCCTTTTTAATCCTAGCCATGCATCCCCAAATTTCTGACAAGTTCTCATACCCTTGATAAATGTAAACAGGAGCTTGGGAGATAAACCATTTTACAGGCTGCCTGTGACCATTAGAGACATAGATGCCAAACCAGGGGTGAATTTCTTGTTCTACATCCAATTGTCCAAGATACACTTGAATTGGCTAGGGAGGAACTCTGCTTCACATGGATGAGGAGCCTGTTCCAGAGAAGGGTTACTCTCTGGGATACATACCTGTCTTTCCAGCAGGTCCTGTTTATATCACAGGCAAAATTTAAGTCTTTAGAAGAGGTACGTAATTCTGGAGGTGTTTGTTTTGCGGATATGCAGGGGGTCCGTCAGCATGGGATCTTACAATGATTTGTATGCCAGGCATAGATCTCTCCTCTACAACATGCAGGAGACAGAATACAGGGATAGTTCTTTTGAGGTGGTCTGCGTTGGAGATGTTACTATCTCCCTGTATTCTTTTAATGAAGAACATTTGTGGACATTCCAGTTCTTGGATCTGCTAGGTTAGGTACATATCAAAGGGGGCAATGATAGGTCCGATGAATGCTGAATATAGTGGAATAATGATCTTCTTGGACTTAGATGCCATATCTTTGTTTATAAGTTGCACAACATAGAAGGCTTTCCTCACTACTGTAGACATGTGATGGTCAAAGGCAAGATTACTGTCTATGTGTGTCCCCAAGTCTCTGACTACTGCATTGACTCTTAGTGGTGTGTTGCTGATATGATAGCTACCAGGGATGGATGACTTCCCAAAGGATATTATTATGCATTTCTTGGCATTTAGTTTTAGTCCATAGCTCTGACACAAGCTATTTGTGTCAGCCCTTCCTGGAGAACAATAGTATCTATGTGAGATTCCATGACAGCTCCTAATTTGCAATCATCTGCAAAATTGGTCAGCCAGAGGCCCTTGACATTGGCCTTGACTTCAGAGAAGTAAATGCCAAAAAGGACCAATCCCTGAGGGACTCCTCTTGTGACTGTCCTCTTTGTAGAGGTGGAATCCCCAAATCTAACTTCCTGGGTTCTGTCTGTGAGCCATCTGGTTGTCCATCAATTTCATAAGGGTGTATACCTACCTCTTGAGTTTATTAAGAATGCCAAAGAGGGGTATTGTGTCAAATGCCTTGGCCAGGTCAAGGAAAGCAGTGTGAACCATTTTAAACTCATCTGTTGCTTTGGTGATCTTTACAAAGAACTCCATCAGGTTAAGCAGACATGACCTGCCCTTGATGAAATCAAATTGGATTGGGTCCACTGTCTGAAGGTTTCATATGTCATTATTGATCATTTCCATGATAATTCTTTCTATGACTTTGCACATGAGACTAGTGAGACTTATGGGTCTATAGTTTCCAGGATCTGTAGACAGCCCACATTTATGCAGATGGATGACTGCTGCTGTTCTCATTTTGTTAGGCATGAAGCCTGCTTGGAGGATATGGTTAAATAGCAATTCCAGAGACCTTGGTAAGTCATGTTTCATGCTATTTAGAAGGCATCCTGGGATATTGTCTGGAACCATTGATGCAGTGTTCTTGGCCTTAGCTAGAGCACTGATGACCTGTTCCCAGGTGATAGTAGAGGGAGTTATATTTGGTGGTATTTCCTAAGGGGAGGTTCAGGGAGAGGGAGATAAAGTTGGAGCTGAATTTATCAGACAGTAGGTTTGCTATATCTTCCAGCTCATTATAGGTGGTTCCATTAGCAATGTGTTCTGCACACAATTGTTTATTGACTTTGAGGTTGTGGACATAGCTAAAGAATGCCATGTGTTTGCCCTTGGCCTTAGAGGCCAAATTTACCTCAAATTTGGGTTTGGTGGACTTTATTTGTCCTCTGAGTTGTTTATTTAGTTTGAGAGTGCATTTATCCTGCTGAGTGCTGCATTTCCTAATTTTTGCCATGATTTTCTTCCTTCTGTTATACAGCCTATTGATGTTATGATTCCACCAGGGTGGCTTGCTTTTTGAGTTTGTTCTGTACTTCTTCCTGATGGGGATAGCTGCCTCTATGCTGGTATTAACATGCTTGTACAGAGTTTCTGTAAATAGTTTTGCATAGGCAGCAGTGTTCTCAGGGTTTATGGGGGCTTGAAATGTTGCCAGGTTATCACTTAATAGCAAGAAGTTAGCCTTAGAGTACTTCCTGAATATTCCAGGGTTAGCTGAGGATCCAGATTTCATTTTTACTTCAAAGGAGACTGTTTTGTGGTCTGACCTTACCAGAGAGGACATTATTCCAGGAGGTGTGCAGCACTCTCCATTATTAATGAGAAACAGATGCAGTATGTTTGCAGCGTACTGACAGTCTGGTCCAGGGAATTTGTATTTACAAAATCCAGGAAGCTCTTTGCCTGCATATTTGGTGTCATATAGGATTCTCCATTGATAGTAGAATAATTAAAGTCACCCATGATTATGGTATTGGGTTGGATGTAAAGTGTTTCCAGTATGCGTAAATACATGTTATGGGTTTCTTCAGCGTGACTTCAAAGATTTTTCCACCGGAGGGGTCTTTGTGTGGCCCAGGAGACCTGATTCCAACCAGTGAAGAGAAAACCAGGTTCAAAATCAAGCGCCATTGGATCATACTCTGACAGCGTCGGCACCTATTGGTCCAGTCATTTCGGATTCTTTGTCAGTCCCTCAAGATAACGCCTCACTTGAAGCATTCACCACGCCTCTAGAGTTACCGGTGACCAACATTACTACCACTTTTACTTCAACCCCGCTACCCAATCAAGAAGCTAATCGAGCTGTTCAACCTCCACAGAAGAATCCTGGAGCTATACGTAAACACTACTTACAAGAGAATTCTGCTTTTTTACCCCTTTCCATCAGGAAATCTTCGTTTCCACAAGAGAGACTGAGCAGTTGGGACACCAGAAAAAGGAAGTACTCAGGGGAGTCAGGCACGTACCAAAGAAGGAGACAGAAACTTTAGAACCACTCTTCTTCAATATGTCCAGGTACGTCCTCACTAAATACGACAAAGATTTATTGAATAGAGGATTGTCTTTTGTTCCCTCGCAAGGAAGCGTACTTTCAGACATTATGATAGATCTGCGCATGTTTGGTCGATCTATAGCTTTGAAACTGCATTTTTCTAAAGGCTCTGAGCCAGTGAAAGAAAACGAAACAGGTTTATTTATTTATAAAAAGAAAAACTCATTTACACCGCCAATGCCAAATCACGTTGATTCTTTTGTGAAAATATG
Source organism: Protopterus annectens (assembly GCF_019279795.1). NCBI lineage: Eukaryota > Metazoa > Chordata > Ceratodontiformes > Protopteridae > Protopterus > Protopterus annectens. The sequence goes on from NC_056750.1 coordinate 859,153,550, forward strand.
TGAACTTGATTTCTACAATTATTTTTATAGCAAGAATAAGAAATGTTCTTTTTTTAATATGCCTAGTGAAATTAAGACTTCTTTACAAAAGTTTTCCAATGATTTCACTTTAACATTTAGACCAGTGAATAAGGGGGGGGGGGTATAGCATTGTTTGATACAATGGAATATGATTCTTTGATGTTAGAAATGCTGAATGATACTACTATTTATTTATTAATTGATCAAGAAAAACTTGATGTAATAATTAAATCTATTAAAGATGATTTATATGATTTACTCATGTGCTATCAAATATCTAAAAGTTTATATGAATTTTTCTTGAATGATACACCAGTAGTCCCCACCATAAAAGGTTTACCCAAAATGCAC